>NC_135559.1:8583758-8673758 GCF_964340395.1 Glandiceps talaboti
GACAGAGCTTAAGTTGTCATCGACGAGGAACGAGAACAAAATGCAGTTATACAAATTGATAAAAACTGTTCTACTTGGACCGTGAAATAAATGAGCCCCCCCCCCCCCATAAAAAAATGAAAATATGATGGCTGCCATGATAAAATAGGGTGACTTAATTGGTTTGGAATGGACGGGTTGTTGATTTCTTCACGCCTATCACTGCGATTCGCCATGCTTCAAGAGAAACCTAGCATCTATTGTTGTTGATTGGGTGTTGAAGACTGCCCTTGTCGTTAGCGAGTACCACCATACTCTGTCTGTCCTCTTCCTTAGCTTGTTTGCGTTATCCGCTTAAAACCCACCTCTTGTGTTTTCTCACTCGAGCGTGGCACCAAAGCGTCTTTGTCGTAACGACTGTGTTATTCAGAATGGAAAGCCCAGGCAAGGGTCGGGTAGTCTCTAGCTGTCACTTTCTTTCGCCTCCTCCTCCTCTCCAGACCCAATTACATGTCTAAAAAAGACCACCGGGACTCGCAGCTTTTCAGCGATGCTCATAAAACCCTCAATTATAATTTTTTTCCCATCAAATTTAAGGAAAATATATGAGAATGACATTGTTTCTGGGCAGGAAAAGTAAAAGGATTAACCTCGCATTTTTTTTATTTCAACCAATCATCGGATTTACTATACTATTTAAAATAAGTTAAGAATTTTAAAAGAAAACTTACATGTATTATCGTATCAATTGACAGGCTACCCTCAGGAGTATTGGTAAATTCCAACTAATTGAAATCCAAGCCATACAAGTTCTTCAAAATCTTATTAATTTTGTTATGTCTGTTCCAATGTCATGCAAGAGCACTACATACAAAGGTGGTATTTGGAGGGGAGTCTCTCTTTTGTTGCAGTTTGTCCGAAATCAAGACATGCATGTTGTCATGTAAGGGATGGGACCGTGGATACGGTGTGTTTGGGTGGGGGGGGGTATACAAAGCTACACTTTTGTTTTCTTTCTGGAATTCATAGTATACCTGGGTTGTTTTTACTCCGCGGAAATTGTCTGAACAATTCGAACTTGATACAGAAAACTTTTAAGAATTGTTTAATTAACGTGATTAACTGGAGCATGAACATTGCTTTTGATATGTGTTAATGTAATAATAATGTTATTATCACTTCCAAGTAACTTGACATCAATTACGATACAATAACCAACAAATGTGAAACTAGGAGATTATCAACATTTACAACTACTACGACAACTACAGTTGATACTTGTACAAATATTTCTACCACCACCACCACCACCACTATCACCATCACCACCACCACCACCACCACCACCACCACCACATCATCATCCTCGTTGTTAGGTTGGCGTCATCTTTGTCGTCGTCGTCGTCATCATCATCATCATCATCATCATCATCATCATCATCATCATCATCATCATCATCATCACCATCATCATCACCACCACCACCACCACTACCACCACCACCACCACCACCACCACCAACCATCAACACCTAACTGCCACCACCACAACTCCACTACTATCACGACCAAAACCACACTACCACCACCATCACTAACACAGCAACAATGACAACAAAGCTACCACACATACTGCAAAATCATCAAAACAACAGTACAGTGACCCTGTCATCACAATATCACAACGTGAAAACAACAACAACAACAACAACAACAACAAATACCCAAACATCACCACCACTCTTACAATGAAAACCATGTCATCTGTAACACAACAAATCTAGATAGAGGAAATCTTACTAACTTTGCTGTATTTCATCGTCTGCCAGCTTGACAAATCATCTTAATAAAATTGCTGCGTTTTATTTTTGTGAAATACCACTCTTTCAGTAAATCGTCGCCAATCAGTTACAGCGTAACAACTTGATTCAGCACTGAGAGATAATGATATCTCATTCAAATACAATGTAGTAATATTAGTAAAGTTTTGGCGTCCAACAAATAAAATGTAACAATATTAGTACAGTTTTGGCACCCAACAATAAAATGTAACAATATTAGTACAGTTTTGGAGTCCAACAATAAAATGTAACAATATTAGTACAGTTTTGGCGTCCACCTATAAAATGTAGCAATATTAGTAAAGTTTTGACGTCCAACAATAAAATGTAACAATATTAGTAAAGTTTTGACGTCTAACAAATAAAATGTAGTAGTAATATTAGTAAAGTCTGACGTCCAACTATAACGATGCTCTGATTCTGGTGACTTGTACTATGAGCTACATCTATTATTGCTGATACAGCAACAACATAAAAAATGCCACATCACAAACTGCCATGACTATTAAAAAACCAAACATAACGGGGGAAGCGTCTACAATAGCACCAGCAATAAAAATGTCAACAATAAAAGCAACAGTAACAATAAAATCTAGCTATTGTTGGGTTTGTGAACTAAAAGTAAACTCCTATTACAAACGTAGGCGACAACGTAAGCATGTTTTGTCAACTCATATCATGTTATTTCAAACATTTGCCGACCAATTCACCAATTTGAAAATAAGGCAACCCACAAAGGCAACGAAAGGAACAAACAAAATTTTGTATGGAGGAAATTTTAGGTAACAAAATTTAAGAGATGAAGTTTCAATACGTTTGATTCTAGATACCGTTATGAATCAGTCGCACTATTGTTCAACCAACCCATTCAACATGTAACGTGAGTGAAAAAATGTAGTTCTTTTCTCGTTGTTGTGACAACAATTTTTACGCCACTTTCTTGGTTTCTGTTGTTGTAATCACAATTAAGGGTACTGCAAGTTTCTATACAATTTGTATCAACTAAAGTTGATATGTACCAATTTTTTGTCGAGTGGTCCCGGTGCGATAATTTCGAGTATTGTTATTATTATTATCATTATTATTGAAATTTTAACTTTTTTAAACGAGATTTTGCTGTCAACTTACAAGGAAGAACAATTTCGAAACATTTTGTTTAAAATGAAGTTGATTTGTATAAGAATTTTTATCAAATTTGCTCCAATGGTCTTGGTGGCATAACATTAATTTCTCTGTTCCTGTTGTTGTCTACCAAGAAGAACAATTTAAACACATTTTGTCTAAAATAAAGTTGATTTGTACGAACATTTCAAGTAACTATGACTATTGTTCGAATGGTCTTGGCGGGATAATTTGAGTTTCGCAATTTTTGTTGTAGGCTAAAGGTAACCCTTTTAAATGAGATTTTAACGTCAATTCACAAGACGAACAATTTATTAACTATTTTGTCTAAAATGAGATTGATTTATGCAAAAAAAGTGTGATTAATTAAGAAATTTGTTCGAGTGATTTTGGCGGGAAAATAACTCAAGTTCTGTACCATCACCGGTGCTCACTACAAAGTTATGAGAAGACAAGTCAGAGTAGCTAGCTTCATCTTTTGATAAACTGACAGTTTGTGAGACGATGCGTATGCAGCTGGTTCGTGTCTACGTGAGGTCTCAAGTCAATATAAATGTTTGAAATTAATAGTTTAAAACGTCTGTTGTATTGAGCTCCATCCTATATAAAATATGCGATGCAAAAACGAGTTAGGTATTATTACTTCCTCTGGAAGCATTTGCCCAATCATTTTGCACTTCCGTGATTGTACTACATTGTCTCTCGCTGCAATGGCAGTAAGAGTCGTTCCAGGTCAGGGAATATGGGTGATTTTTTTTTCGTCAGTCAGTCAACAAGGGGAGTTTTCCTGAATTTTCAACAGGCCCATGTTCAATCTAGAAAATAATATTAAATTTAGTGGTTATATACACTTTTCCTGTTCCATCATTGTACAAGTCTGATATGTCTTTTTATTGCCTTAATTCACTGTCTACCCCGTTGATGATGGTACACGATTTTCATTGAGTAGGGACGCAGTTCGTTGGATACTGCCCAATTGCTTGAATTTCCTGCGTCTTTTTCACCAGCGAATGGCTACTAATGATGTACATACGGCAACACAATAGCAACGAAGTGAACCATACATCGACGTCTTTACACCGGTGGCACACAGTCTAGAGTTTTTATAGCGCTGGTTACGCATGGACTGACCAAGAACGTTTGAAACGTAAAGCGAATACCCTTAGAGGCCAGGTTTGGCGGCAGAAGCCTAAAACACCTGGATTCAAATGTTCCCATTCGAAATCGGAAGTCGCTAGAAAATGAACTAACACGTCCAGAATGGATAGGCCCAATTAAAGTCACTGTATTTAGAGTACGCTGCAGCTGTGTACAGCATTGACCCATCTGAGAGCTGTTCGCGAAACACTTCTCCAAATTCAGGGTTGATTTCATCTTCGGGAATTACCACATGGTCGCAGAAAACATCAAAGGTCTTCGCTACTACCTGCATAAATTGAACTGTGTGATTTCCCACCTGTATCTTTTTTCAGACGGTAGTTGACGTGTCGGATATGTAAAATCATTACAAATAGCTCATGATAACAGCCCATTTTTCGTCATACAATTCTCAGATCAGTTACAGAAAAATTAAAATGAAGTCATCGGGCGTTGTGGAAAGTCAGATGTGGGTAATAGTCGAGAGTCGTTTTAAAATGAGAAAGGAGGATATACATAATGACAAACTGCATCGACACTGTGAACAACGATTTGTCGTAACTTATGGGTCTGACAGTACTGGCTGGTGGTACAGGCCGGATAAAATATAGACACTTTTATGGGAATGTGCGACTGGCCGTATCACCAATAATAGCGCATAGCAAGAAATATGACTTCTGTACTTCACCCGTACCTGTCGTTTAATGCCGTGACATGTTCCCTGCAAAGGTTTTCCATTGCCGATGTGTCGTAAATAACGGACTATTTGCTTAAAAGTGACCAGTTTTCTTCGGTCGGATAATACGCACCATAACCAAAACAAAATCAAAACATCTCACATTCAGAGCTTCAGACAAGACGGTGCGCGTTCTGAAATCTGTGCATGTCGTGTGCTACTATAATTGGCGGGTAAAAATCTCGTCTGCAATCAAACACGTGTCAGTTCTAATTCCAAATAATAACTTTGACGTCCAAATTTCGTTGCTGTCTTTGATCTCGGCTAAAAGTCTTTTAGAGACATTTAGTAGAATACGTAAATGTGTGAGGAAACAACTTCCTGAACCATATAGCAACGGCGACCACCTACCCATATTTCTTTAGATGTTGCACCAAATTGGCAACATTAGTGAATTCCCTGAGAAATTTATATTTTTAGAGTGCTTCATTATCGGCTTCTGATCAGGAAATAAGATTCGAAGCTGAAGATTTGAGTATTTATTACAAAATATTTAGTTAGTTTTGATTGAGATGGGGTACTTGACCCACAGTAGGGTAGACCATCATTATCCCGTTAAGTACCACTGAGACTTTTCAGCCGACACATGAAAGCTGGGGTTTTCCTAAAAAATTACTAATAATTTCGTCCTTGGTTTTGATAACATGTTTAGTTCAATAGCACGAGTTCATTGATATTGGTTATTTTATCAACCCTAGTTCAAAATAAACACGCACAGTATCAAAAAGTTACCGAACAAGAATTTTTGACAATTTGTACAACTGTCATCAAAAGTCACAATGAATTTGATATCATATCATTACTATTGATTATTCCCGTGATCCTAGTCCAAAATAGATACAGAATTAAATCGCCAAATATGTAGAGGAAATAATAAAAATCCTGTCAAATAGTTTTCGCGGGGGAAAAAAGTACAGTGACAGAACTTGAAAGAGGTAAATGTAGAAAGAAAGAAATCGATCCAGGTTACTCGAGAGAAAATAAATGTGACGAGAGTTTGGGCGAGATTTAAGCGTTTCAACACCACCCTAGATATTGTTAGTAATTATTTTTCCCAAGTCATGCATGAAATTGATGCATCGTGTCCAAGTGACGACTCCATGAAAAAAAATGGTTTTGGAAGCTTTCAGTCTGTCTGAACAACAAATTTGTACAACTAGTGATATGCCTATCTATAGCTCAGTTTGTATTGGTTGGGTGGTTTGTGTTACAATATAAGCATGGCCACAAACCAATAGCTACTGATCGCTTACAAAGCTTTAGAAAAAGAAATTCTGTTTTCAATGATTTTCACAAATTGTTGGTCTGTTTAAGACGTGTTGTGGTCTTTTCAAAAGACACCAATGGTTCTTTATAACCGTGCATGGTTAACACTTCAGCTGTAGCAAGAATGCAGGGCACGCATTTCAATTATCGTCAACACTAAAGTCTTCCATGACGCTCTTGCAGGTCCATTCGAACATTCTTAGTACAGGATTCGCGTAATAGTTTAATATTAGTTAGTTTAAAAATACTTATATCTCCCAAGTTCAAATTCATAAACACTTCAACCCATCCCTTAAATCTTGTATTTATTTCATTTTTTCTGGAGAGTGTTGTCAGCTAAAAGTTTGACCCAGGAAAATGCGCATTTTGGTATTATTTTGGTCCGACGACTCATTTACACAAGTACTTCTCAAAATTGGTGTATTATTTCAAAAGAAAAAATGGCGGGAATATTTTTATACAAAAAATGTCGTCAACAAAAAGAAATCTACACGGTGAACGACCACATGGTCATTAAACTCTGGAATCGAAACGATTTTTACTCTCTTTTTTTCGTGTACTTCTTTTTATAAGTGTAAGTATACGTCTTTTCGACCACGTTCTCTATTCATTTTCTACACTATTATCTAGTCAGTAACTCACACTTCCATGACTCAACACTAAACCGTCCATGACCCAAATCGACGTCACTTTTCCGACCTAGATTCTCATCCCCGTGTCCTTCAACCTCTAAAATCTGCTAAATCAGAAGAAAATGAATTAAATTGGAGATGCAATGACCCCGACAGAAACGTGCATCATTCTATACTACGAAGCCTTCGCTGTACATCTGACAGCGACATTCTGACCTAAAGCTTACATCCGGTGATTTCGTGTTTCAAATCTTAATTTTCGATACAAACAATATAATTTCATAATTATGTCCCTCTGACGAAAGAATCCAAACCTAAGCCCACACTCTGTGATTCCGTACTCGCGTTTACTTCCATTCTTGCTCTCAGCAATTCATAATTATAGGAAACAAAACCCGAACATTTTATTAACGCTCTGCGTCCCTTATGATGTTTAGGAACTCAGGAAGTAAAATAAACATTTCAAGAGAAAATCAAGCGCCATCTTTTAAGTTCCAACGTTTCATAATACACAAACTTTTTGATCACAGTTTTGCATTCGTTTTTTATAAACCCGTTCTGCAAAGGGCACGATTTCATATTCATATCGTGCAAAATAAAACGTTCCAGGCTTGTGGTTATAGCGTTGTGTTCTGAGTGTACGAAACTTGAGAACTTGCGATACATCTTTATTGACAAACGAGGCTTGTATTTTAGATAAAGCATACATTTGTATTTACAATGGTATTACCAGTATTGTGATCTGTATAAACGTCATCGCAAGAAAAATAATGTCCTTGAAGTTGGATCCCGGAATGTTAATATCACTAAGAAAACATAAAATGTATTTGCAAGAATAGTTGAGCCAAGTTCAAGGAAAACTTGATCAACAGAACGAGAGAGAAACATCATTAAAATCACAAAATTATCGAGTGTGGTTACTTTTCGATAGAAACGTTTTGTTGTTGTAAGCTACTCATAATCTGAAGAAACCTTGACGAGAACAAAATAAGAGGGAAAAAAGAAAACAAAAAACAAAAAAGAAACAAAAGGGCGGCGCCAGTTCCGAATTGCTGTACTTTGTGAACGCGATGTGTTCATGTCGACAAGCTTGTTTCTACACAGCGTTCTTTCCCCTTGGGATGGAGAAATGGAATTACATAGGGATAGACATGGAATCATGTTGGATTGGTGAAGATTTATTTTGGATATCCCTGGGATTAGTTGGAATAACCACGGCATCAATCGACAAATCGTACATGTAGTCTCCATGTACGGCTAGATGATCAAGCTTAAGGTAGTCACGTTATCGCCGATCACTCCTTCTTATACAAACCGAATATATGTGAGACTAGCGAATCATATCAACATTCGAACACCGTTAGTGCATGCTTTTACTTGTAAAATTGCTGGATTCAACTGTAACATTTCAATTTTGTTTCTTTAAAATTCATTTGCAATCTTTGTTTTATATTGGTTCGATCTAAAAATGAACGTGAAATTTGTAATATATATACATACATACATGCATACATACATACATACATACATACATACATACATACATACATACATACATATAATATTGTACATATATATATATACACATACATACACACACACACACACACACACACACACACACACGCACATATATATATATATATATATATATATATATATATATATATATATATATATATATATATATATATATATATATATATATATATATATATATATATATATATATATGAGAAAAGGGCCAAAGTTATGTTTTAATTGTGATTGATATATCGGGATATTTGTAATGTAGACAAAATTTAAGAAGTGGTATACTCACATTCTAGAGCCATCTTTCTGTTTTATTTCAGAAAGTCTGCTTCTGGGGTTGACACACTTTTTTAACATCGACTATTTTGTGTTTCACGAAACTTAAAAATATTCTTGACAAGTTTACTCATATGAACTGTTACATGTTCCTCTTCTGGTTGTTGTCAAGTGATATCACTTTTGCAATTTTAAACTTTCGGTAAATTTCAAATTTTCCTTCTTGACAGATTTTTGGTTTGGTTGTTTCACAGTCAAGTTCCAGACCCGCATATCTGATGCTTAGAATGACTTTCTTAGAATATATTCTTTGTACTCTAGCACCATTTTGCGTTTAGAACCTCGAACCGACAGCCATACAACAACGTTAACTAAACTGATCTACATTCTACAAAGTCAAACCTTAGCTGGAACTTGAAAAGCGAGGACTGTAAGTTCAGTATCGATAAAAAATGTCCAACTTTTTAGGCGCCATACAAAACATATCTATATTTCACCAAATCGAAGTTTAGGGAAGAAATTCCTGATTCGAGTTGTGTGAACTTAACAGTAAAGCAATATGCTAAAAGTTTCTGCAGTAAAGTTGATATCAGTTTGAATAACATATACATAGGCTTGATATCACATCACATCTCATTCAGAATGACGACTATTTATTTTTTCGGGATATTCATGGTTTTAAAAACCTTTATTTCCCCGAGATCACTAAAATTGCATGATCCTTCAACGAACTAAAATCCTTTCCCATCGCTACTCGTCATACAGTAGAATATATCAATTTTCCATGTATATATTCTTCCTCTTGCAAACTGTATAGTTTGAAACACCCAGTTCAATTTCGCACTTTACCCCTTCTATGTCAACACACACATGATATGCAGCCACCATATTTACGTTTTTCTCTAAATATGATCACATTCTAAACAAAACTTGTGACACCACTCCAGGATGAAGATCGGTTTCTATTAATACAGTCTAAAATGACACTGAAAAGCTTGTATGCAAAAAAAAAGTTACATAGAAACGATAAGTTTGTTCAAATATTTTAGCGGAAAAATGATAGCATCTGAAGACGTTATGTCGGAAGTATCATGTATCGTGGAATATATCATATTCCCGATGAATATAAACAAAGATGTTCTGCGGTTCAATTTTTACTACAAACTCTGTCAACCACAGATTTCTGGACATTAAATATTCTGTCTCCATTCTCATAAATTTGAAATATTTGCTTCTTAAAAAAATTGTTGTTCAATCGAGATTTAGACTAAATACTTTGACACGACATACAATGAAGAAGGGTCGAAACATAGATTGGTAATTTTTGTCAAGTTCCTAAAATATAAAATAAAATGGCGGGAAACTAAAATTATGGTAAAAACACTTTTTCTTTCATCAAATGGAATTCAGAAGGGGGGAAATCAAAATATTGTTTTCTACGCTTTGATGCATGGCTTGTTAAGTTCCTTTAAGTATCTCACTCGTGAAATGAAACGCCACATACCTATGCGTGTTTATTGTACGTGTGTGGCGAAGTCAGACTAGTCGGTCAGCAACGAGGTGACTTCCTATCGGTAAATATCTGTTGCACCTCGGTGATATACGAAACGGTGATAGTCCAAGGACCGCCCAGTCAGAGGGGGAGGATCAGTGGGCAACGATCGGGCCATCGGATCGCTTAAAAAGTGCTTGATAAACAAAGAGTTCGAAGCAGCGCCTCACTTTACCGAACTTTACCTGGTCGAATTCCTGTGTCTCTGTGTAACCCTAGTACATGTTTGCACAGTGCATTGCATAGCACGTGTTTAGGCTTCGTCTGCTGGGCTGTCATTACGAGCCACTTCTCTAGAGAACTTTAGCGATTAGGTTTCCACTACACACACACATCTTACCGCCGACCGCAAACCTGAGCAAACGAAAGCACAGGGCTTGCGTGTCAAGACGCTAGCTATTCTAACCCGACCCTTACCTGAACTTATTTTAGGATCCAATTTAAAACTACCTACTTTAGTTCATAGGTTGACAACTTCAAGTGGCGTATTTGACAAAGTCCGGGTTGTACAAGTACTCGAGTTGTGCTGGGTACACCCCCCCCCCGCCCGCTCCCGCTCAGTCCCAACCAGAACCTTGATAAAGTTGTTGTGTACTATGGTACTACTAGTGGAAGCCAGCGTCCACACGACCGTGACCACTATCAAACACTAACAACTCCCACACTTTTTTGTTTCATTTACAGCTGCGAACAGTAATTTCAATTCGTTTAATGATAGGTGGTATTTCCCGAACTTATATCCCAGCTGCTTCATTGCAGCAGCCAAGGACAAATGCTAAAATTTCATCCGGACAACGAACGTGTGAGATAATCGGAGCAACCATTTTGGTATATAAAAATATAAATGTGTGTATATGTTACTGTTCCTCAAGAATATAAGAGTAACTTGCGTCGGTTCTTATAGATAGAGGGGCTCAGCGACAAAGGCATAATGATTCATGGGGGTATTCGTTTACTGTGTTTCTATTCAAGTGTTACTCGACGTCGTAGCTGTTTTGATACCGTGGCTTTATATACTCCTGTTTTTTGTTCTTTAGTTTATTCTGTGGGCTCTTTCTTTACATTTGAATGTTAAGAAAGGTTACGAACAACTTGTACTCAAAGACTATAATAGGTTTCTTAGTCCATTCTTACGAGAACTCCGTTAGCTGGGAACTCAAAGGTGTAGTGATGTCTCAACTAAAAAAAAAAAATAATAAAAATGTCATTTTAAATTTCTTTTTTTTAAATCACCAGAATTTGAGCAGAAGCTACGTAAGTGGCAGCTGGTAAACTCATTTTCAGATATTCCGGGCAAAATTTATCCCGTTATTATTAATTTTATGACAGCACTGAATCTTGATCCTGTAGTCTGCTACTATCGTTACGGAATTCTGTCACGTAGTGTGATTTATTTCGATGCAAGCTGTGTTCAAAACCTCTTATTGTAACATATTTTCCCGCCAAATTTCAGCATGAAATTCTGTTACACATTATATACGTGTATACGTATTTAATGCGAAATATGTAAGTATTTGATTATGGAGTTATCAAACCTGTTTGGATTTTTAGTTTTGATATAAGAAAGGTCACATATATATTCCTGTCCTTGTTTTCCCGCCAAAATTCAATCGCGATATCGTGCAGTATTTTCTGCAGTTTTCCACACGAAACTGGAAACAAAATAGAAAGTTTTTTTTTGCAATATGGAAAATTACGGATTAAGCTATACATCTTTATGAATTTTAAACGACGTGAAAATGACGGCACTTCTCAGAAATCTGTGCTATCCGTTTTTAGCTCCGATTGTTGATATGTGACTATACGATGGTTTTACGCTGCGGTATCTTGTTCCGTGTGATAAACTTTGAAGTTCGCTGCAAGCGATATTTCCAAGTGTAGACAACTAAATGACATCCTTGACTTTCGTAGTTCTACTGTTTTACCACGTTCGGGGGGAATTAGTCGCATTTGGCAGACACCCTCCGAGGCGATACAACCCCGTAATGACGGCCACCATCGCCTCTCCCCGCTGATGTAACCAATTTTATCAATTACCACGGAGATGTTTGACAAAACACGCACGTAGCCGTGTGTCTAAAGTGCCATTTGGACAGTTTTCTCGACCAGAAAATTCCAAACAGCTTTGCTAAATATCCACCGAATAACTCTGGCGTGAGGACCTAATTGCCAAACAATGAATTCTAATACGTTTTATTTCATTTTCGGCGGTGTTTGTTAGAGTATATTTATTTCAGGTTAGGTTGTGGCGGCAAGGCTATACTGCAGAATGTACGATGATATTGATACGACTCGCCTCCGGAGAATCCAACTAAACGTGGAAATTAAACGCTAAATGAAGCATACAAAGTACATTGTCTTAAGTGGGCTTCAATTCCCATGCATTTATTCGCCTGAAATATTAAAGAGTTAGATGGGAGATATTGTATGTCTGGTAATAGATATCTGTATTTAACATCGATACGTTTACCTCCGAGCTGTACTCGCGCGGTGACGTACGGTACAAGTAACAGTACTATAATACTTGAGACAGACGAGCAATCGATACGGCGATCTCGTAGAAACGTTAAAGTTACGCCTACCTTTAGGCGGCCGTGTTTTACTTGTTAGCAATGCAAGATTATCTTTAATTGAATATGCGATTGTCTCAGAGCAGCACTTGCTACAAGCGAATGATCGTTATTAGGTTCCCGATTGCTTCTCATATAATCGCCGTGTAGTTTTCCTCGTCATGTACGTGGTTTTTTTAGGGTTGCTTTTTTTTTTTGCGATGGCCTTGTTTCAAAAATTAACAAGCCTTGTACAATTTTTTTCTCGGCGTTAATTAATTCTCGCGGGAGCTCTCTACCTTGAACATGTTTTCAGTTTTAACTGCCGTATACATATATAGCCGTACAGGGAGATAGCTTCTAAATATAGCGATCACTACCTACATACACACCACCGTCCATATTCTCGAATCCCTTAGAATATTTGCTATTTATTCCCTGTGGACTAAATGCAGATATTTTTTTTAAATCCGGGGTAGAAGTATGCGACAATGTTAAAATTTTAAACAAAAAAATGCTTTCTGCTAAAGGAGTGCATTATTTATAATTGAAGATAAAAACGAGTTTTATATTTGCCCAGTGTATGAACATGTAACGTTTTTATTTGAGTAAAAAACCTATGAATTAAAATTGTTAACCACTTCATTGTACATGTCACAACATGTTTAATTATTATTTTGTGAAAATTCACAAAATACGACTTATTATCGACGCATACGTGTCTTTCATTAACAAAAAAGACCGGCCCGGACAGGAAAAAAATTGGGCAGCTTGCCCAAAAAATTGGCATACATAGAATCGAAGCAAGCAGGGCAACATTGCAAACACTAGTTTAGCAGGGGTTACTTATATAAGAGAATATTCATGAAAGAAAATGTCAGTATTTTTCATCCAGCAAGCCAAATCTTTTCTTTAACTTTAACGATGGAATGAACTATCTTTAATGATGTCGACAACACAATAGAAAATGTTTTGGGTAGGCTCCCCCAAGGTATTTATTTTAAGTCAGCGTAATGCTATTCAGAGGGTTTGCTACGTCAAAACACATCACCATGAAAGCTAAAATTCTTCGTTAAGTTTCTCAGCCGAATACTTTGACCCGTGCCGTAAATTATGGCGTGTTACACCCAAATCCAAACTAATTATAGACAATTTAGTTCAAAATGCCAGCAATAGAGCACACTAATATTATTTAATTGGTGAAAGACGCTTTCTTTTATATTGTTAATAATCTTGGGGCAAACTATACATGCAAGTCGTATAAGGTCTACGGGGGCGAGAGCCGCAGAATTTGTAAATTTCTTGGAGGTGAAAACGAGTTGGCCTTAATTTAAGCTGAGAACTTGGATTGGATCCTGTGGAGAACTCTTGCCTAGCGTAAGTTGATAGATTCAGACTACACTTTATTATGTCGCGACTCTTGTAAGTGACGGTTCGCCGTATCATTAAGATGTCCCAGGGCTCCCCCTCTTATACCGTGTAACATGCTTGCCAACACCGCGATGCTGTGCCCTTACATCGCCAATTCCCTTAGCGGTTGCACTGCTTTCCATTCTACATGGGAAAATCTGACATACCTAGTTCGACTATTTCCTAAGTGTTAATTCTTTTTCTCTGACGAATACTGATGGGGGGGGGGGGGTTAGGGGTAGGGTCTATTCTCAATGTTTACTTATTTTTAAGTGCAGTGCTCTTAATTGAAAAAAAAAATAATCACAGATGTACTGTACATATGTAAATTGTGAATTTCAACAACCGCTTACATTTTCCAAAAGATCGTACAAGCCTAGTTCGACTATGTCCAGTGTTAACCCCTTTCCTCTGACGAAGTCTTATATTTGGGGGTGGTGGTGGTGGTGGTGGTGGGTGGGGGGGGTAGAGTCTTTTCCTAATGCTTACTGTTAAAGTGTTCTTGTTTGACAAAAGTTACAGATGCATTGTATTAAATGATTGTGAATTTTGACGACTGTTTTATACCTTTTCTAGCAAGCCAAGATCAACTATTTATTCACTGATTTTGTCCTTCCTGTGATGAATTCTTGTAATTTTGAGGGGGGGGGTTAGCTTTTTTTCTTCAAAATGTTTACTTTTTAAGTGCGATTGGTTTGAAAAGAAATCACGGAATGATGCATTGTGTTACAATAGTGGTACTTATATAACAACTGTTCAAATCTTCCAAATATAAAGATTGTTTTATATCAGTTACTATGATTAACCTCTTAAAATGTATCCTTATTTCCCTGTTTGTAATTTGAAGCACCTTTTTGCAAAAACACAAATCACATCTTGATCTATCTAGAAAAGGTAAAGTTCTGAATATATATTTGGGCGCAACTTGTAGGTGCCAAATTGAGAATTAGTATCTCCTTCAATTCTCTGTTTAGGTTTACACTTCTTACGATGTATATATAATGTTTTGGCATGCAAAAATACAGTCTCTTTGACGTTTGCTTGTCCAACAACGTATCTGATACAACTTTGGCTCCTTGCATCGGTTACTCAATAAATTTAAAGGTCTTCCAAAACTTACTGTTAACCTTACTTGCAATGTTGACGTTTTCGTTTTAACATAAGAACATTTCTTAAACGATTATCCTACCAGCTTTACTTATCTAAGGAGTATGAAAATATTATTGAGCAAGTTACACGCAACATAGTTTCAAATATACTACAATCGTGGAAAATTTGGGATTTTTTCGAACAAGACTATATCGACAAGAAAGTCACCCATCTGTTTACACTCCTACAACTAGATACTAAATTCTTTGAACCACACCACTCTAAAATATTTTTACAACTTAATTTCGTTTATGAAACAAAAACTTTCATTTTAATGATTATCTCAGCAAGAAATGTGTGGAATAATGATATAGTGTTAGAAGATATATCTCTGAACGGACACAAATGTGTCCTCATTGATCTTGATAAGTGTGCAAGATATAGATCGTTATAGAGCCCTCCCCGAATACAACTCTCCAGTACTCGTGTGCCTGTCTAGCTTCCTACAAAGCGTCCCTGTTCGAAATCATTCCTGGGACAAATTGGTTAATAAATGTCACAATATATCGCTTCGCATCTTTTTTTCTCACTGGTTGCATCTTTTCAACGTTTGCAGTAGTCCACGTCGTTGGCCACGATTACTTAGGCGTGAACGTATGTGTAACCAAGTGGATAAATATCCATTGAAAACCCAAGCACACACAGTGCATGTAACGCTGATGCAGAATGCGAGAAACTATAAATGGTAGTCAATCGGAAAGCAGTGTCGATATTTAAGTATGGTTAATTGCAAGAAGCGATTTATAATTATTACTTCTATTCGTCGTTATCTGTGATGTTTCCTAGTTTGATGGGAGCGAACGATTCTTGGAGGTTCAGACAGAAAATAAGATTTTATCTGACTATCCAAAGTTTTGACGCGATGCATCACTGGGCAATTTAGTACTCGTTGGTTAGTTTGCGTTTAAAACCCCCGACAAATTCGTCTTTTCAGACATCCTTGTTAAGTTGGGTTAGTGTGAAACGAGGAATCCTTTCTTTACTGATCACGACATGCTCAAGAGAGTTTTTGTTCCGATGTCCTCTCACAGACGTACCGCCTCTCTTGTTCAATGTTTGTTTGTTGGGATTGGATTCTTTCCTCCGATATTGTTGCCACATAATCATCTTTGTCCTAGACTGCTTACAAGTAATTTCTTTGATGGCTTGTTTTCCTTGAGTGTTTGCATAGCTAGAAATATATCCCTTTTGTTGTAACATTGTGAAGCCCCCTGTAAAACGAAATAAGATTTTGTTTGAGGTGGCGACAACTTGAATAGTCAACCACGTCTTCATGTGTTCGTTTTCTTTACAGAGTAACGCTGCACTGAATGGCCATAGATTACACTCTGTTGTATTTTGTAGCAATTGGCGGTTGACACAAAATTCGCCCAGGACACTTGCCTTTGGTTAAGAAACTTGTGTACACTCGAAACTTGTGTATACTCGAAGTGTAACATTATGTGTATTGGTACATTTTGATATTGTTTGATCATTTTTTATCTTTCTTTCCATCTTATTTTTTTGTATCACTTGTCTTACTTTTTAAAGCCTGACACCCTACACATACATTTAGGGTGTAATTTATAGAGTCCCAGCCAGAAACCGGGTGATATTAGACTTTCACATGTGGTCGAAATTCTTCAATAAGTTTTTTTTTCTGGTTGTATAAGTGTTCTTTTTTTTAACATGATGTTTACAGCTAGAAAAAGGGAACGTTCGCCAGAATACTATATGTAACATATACTTTTACAATGAAAGTTGATAATTTTGCAAGTATAGGTTGTTGTTTTACTTGATAGATAACAACAGTTTGGTGAAGACAACATGATTGTTATTGAGAGGAATCTAAACACCGAATAAGGGTAAACAAAAATCTCCTCAATTACAATCCTACGTTTAGCAATGAATGTGTTCTCATCTTAGCAAAAACATTCAGTAGCCTCAACTTGCTATAGTAATCAGTTTTTATCCTTCTTCAGTCTTCTAGCGAACGCTTTCTGTTTTTGCTGTAAACTCGTGTTTATGTTCTCCTCTTTTCCCCTTTCCTTTTAAAATGTTATTTTATTTTTTATATTTGCACTTGTTGTTTTCTTCTTCAAGTTTTCCCCCGTCTATGTAAAAAAAACAGCTGAGTCAAATAAAAAAAGGTATCAGAAGACGAATACTTACTCAAAATTTGAACTTCAGTGAAATGCAATATTTAACATTTTGAAAGTGAATTCAGTGGAAAATTACAGAATCAGTGAAAACATAACTTAATATGAAAAAAATACTTTACAAGGTTTTATTCAAAAGATTACTGACTTTTCAAGTTTGGAAAGTGTGTTTTGTTTAAAGTAAAGTAAAGTAAAGCATAAAATATAATGTTACATCGAGTTTTCTTCAATTCAAAACGAAATGAAACCGATAATTTGGTAGGATGACAATGAGATGATCTTGCACAATTTGAAGAACAACTTGTGTGATTTTCTTTTGATTATCTTGAAATTATCCTGATATCATTGAAGTCCGAGTCGGTATGACAAAATTTTGTTTTTCTGTCCTGCTGTAAATTTTTCACAGTGGTGGGTTAAATATTTTGTTTTCAATGAATTTTTTCGAGCTAAGTTGTGACTTTCACCTGATCTATTTTTTAAAAAAAATTTCTTACACTTTTTTAAATATTGCTGATAAGAATGCAACATTTCAAAAACCTTTGACAACCGTTGAATTATTGTTTTGCAGTATTTTCACTTCTGCAACCACAATTCAAAATAATGATGAATTTATCACATTTGCTAAGAAACTAAAAACCCAAAAATAGATCAGAAGGTGTCGGGCGGGGGGGGGGACTATCTTCTTGTTGTAATGTACAGGTGAATAGTTTTCGTGATTGTGGTGCATTTTAATGGGGCATTGTAAATGTTGAAAATCAGGCTGCATGCAAAAATATAGCCACACTGTCGGGCTTTTTGACAAACTGACTATAAACATGAAAACCAAACACAATGAATGGACGACTAAAACAAACAGTAGACAGACAAATAATTAGGGAGAAACAAATCAATGAATAAATATGAATGAATCACACGTGTTTAGTAGTCTTGTATTGTTTTCTTACTCATACAATTATCGTCCTTTAAATTCGTACTAACAGGTCTTTCAAGTTGCCGCCAAAATAATTGATCACAAAACATTCTCATTCTTTGAAAATTTTTGGCACGACATTATTTTATTTTAGTCTTGAATCATAGATATGAACATACAAAACTCATTTGTGACAAAATGATATATTAAAAGTGACGACACGAGATGATTGAAATAGTTCTATTTTTTTTTAAATTTTGGCACAATGGTATTTTATTTTAGGCTTGAATCATAGATATGAACATACAAAACTCATTTGTGACAAAATGATATATTAAAAGTGACGACACGAGATGATTGAAATAGTTCTATTTTTTTTTAAATTTTGGCACAATGGTATTTTATTTTAGGCTTGAATCATAGATATGAATATACAAAACTCATTCGTGTCAAAATGATATTTTAAAAGTGACGACATGGGATGATTGATAAAAAATTCAAATTTTTAAAAAATAACTTGGCACAACGGTATTTTATTTTAGACGTGTGTGAATTGTAGATATGACTACTAGTATTTCAAATTCATTTTGTGTCAAAATGATATATTAAATCGGGAAAAAGTAAACAAAAAATGTTTGATCTAGTTAAGTTTTCAAAAGTTGAGTACTACTACCGAGGGTTTAATCTTTCCTATCTTAGCTGTTTCCTTTGACCTCTGGTAGAAGAAGTCACTTCATAGATGACCTGTGACCTTCGACCTGAAAAGTAGGGTAACCTTGACCTAAAATCTTGGACCATGAAGCTTCACATCAAAGTTGAAAAATAATATTGATCGTGTTTCTGTTTTGAGAAATACATGCAATGTTTTTCACAATTCAATTTATCGTCAGTTCTGAACGGTATCCGTAATTTTCAATCTTATTCACAATTTCAAGGTTATTTACAACTGTCGACGTTATCCACAATTTTCAACGTTATTCACAGTTTTTCAACTTTATCCATAATTTTCAACTTTGTCCACAATTTATTTTTTTCAAAATCTACAATTTTATCGACTGGTCAAAAGTTTGGATGTAATAAATTAGGATAAAAGAATTATTGAAAAGAAACAAAAAACAAACACAAAGAAAACAAAATAAACTTAGTTTGTTTATCACATTACCTAATTTATCTGACCCACAATGACGTCACAATCACTATTCATATCTGTTGACCGTGGCCCTAAGATGCTCTTAGTGGTCAGCGTTATAACCAGACAGAGCTTTTGAGGCGAATATTGTATATATTTCGTCTATTTTTGACTGTAATTGGGTCAAATTATAGACATCGCTGATAAATAAAAATAAATAAACAAATGAATAAATTTTATTCTCTTTTTATATCTTGGTGAATATGTAATTCATAAACATGATATGAAACAAATCACGTGATACAATGTTGCTTCTCACCTAATATCGTTCTATGTACTAACGATGTTAATATTCTAAAATGAAAATATAACTTTGCACCCTTCCCTCCTCCCGGCAAAAGAGTACCTCCGGAATGAGAATTGACATAAAAGTCTCGAAATTTTATTTCTCTAAAAGTATTTTTCGTTAAGTCACAAAATGTTGAATTATTTTCTATTAAATTCTGGAAATGGTGAACAACTTACAAAGTGTTAAAAAATATTTCTATAAAAATATTTCTATAAAAATCTCACAGAGAATGACAAAGGTTGCTTTTCGATAAAACTCTTAAAAAATAAAATTATATTCTGTAAAACCTTTCAAAAACATACCCTTTCTATCCACATGCAAACAGTTTTCGTGTCCCAAACATCAATGATACGTAAATAGAAAAGTTGTATAAAAATATGGTTTAAATTCTAAGATTTGTGCAGAAATACAATTGACATATTGAGTTGCCAAGGTGATGTTTGGGGATACGAAAACTGCTGCCATGCCAAAAAAATTACACGTATTCTTATGTGTGAAGGTTATATAGAAATGTTTACAATTTGATAATTTATCTACTAATCTATTAATACGTTATGTATTCTGGGACAAGAAAAGTGTTGGTATGCAAATGAAATTGTACCCTTGCTTGATTTTGCGAAATATTTGCAATGTTAAACCTTTGTAGGAAAATAGTTAACCATTTTGGCATTCAGATTTTTTAGTTATTTTTTTTTGGGGGGGGGGGTATGACAATAACATTGCCCGTTTTCTTGTTTTTGAACTTTTATAGAAATAATACATTTTGAGACTTAGTTTACCATTTTGATCCATCAACACATTACATATTCGGGGACAAGAAAAACGGCTGGCATGCCAATAAAAATTGTCGGATTTGTTGTCATATTTTACAGTTTTGGTGTTTTTTTACCGTGATTGACTGTTATTATTGATCTATCATCTGCCACTGCCTTGATGAAAGACATATGTTGTACGGATTTGGGGAAAGATTTCTGTTTTTAAGCCAAGCGATCAGATTATAATAATGATAGACTGCTTTATGAATATCCACAAATGTAATAATTTGCTTTTTAACACTACAGTCGTTGTAACCCGAGGCTAGTTTCCTATTTTAGGTGAAAAAAAAAAGTTTAATCATTTTGGTTCTGTGGAATTTGAGTATGTCGATATTTGAATATCTCAATTTGTGATTATTATTGGGTCTCTTTTGATAATTTTTCCCAGTTTGCATATTTTTGTTTACCATTCTGAATTTAAGGTAATTACCTAAAATTATTATTTTACAAAGAAGTGACGCGAATGACGTCATTGTATGGATATACATATTTTGAGCGCAATCATTAGCCGTTAGCACATGTATTGACTAGTTTAACAGTAAAAGTTAATCGTCATATTGATTGAAAATATTTTGAAAATTTGCCGCGAGTTGCAGCAAGCGACGCTTTAATATGAATTTGAAAAAGTAGTTTCGGCGCCAAAGAGATTGTTTTAACCACGATATGTCCATCATAGTCGATAAAATGATCGAATTTCGATTTGAAATGATAGACATTTGTACTTTTGACATTTATCTGAACGGAAGCCTACAAAGTTTATTGCCATTTGTCACGAATTCTGGAGAATTGAGAAAATTAGAATATTTCGAGTTTGGAAAATGTGACCACGAAATCGTTAGGGTTTTTGACCCAGGAAATGCAATTGTCGCGCAGTTCGCAGTAAGTTAGGGTATTAGGGAAGAAGCATGATTGTGATGAGAACGTCTGACAGGTCGGCATGTGCGTATTAGACGTCTGCCAAAACTGCTTGTCATGTTAACATTTTTGAATGGCAGACCGACCATCATTTTGTGTCGCGTACTAGTTTCTGATTGGCTGACGCGTTGTAGAGGGCATACTGATTTCACCTCTTGCATTGGAACGATAGGATTGCACAGCGTGTCTCGCACGCATATAGTAGAACATCAGCCTCATTTCAGACTGCCCGTAATCAACAACGTATATGTGTTATTCCGAATTCAGATTATGTGAATTACTCCAAATAGTCGGGTAATTTTCCTCTCTCCATCGGTTAGACTGCTAACTCTGTGCCCCAGAGAGATTGGCAGTTAAAATTTGAAATCTGGTATCCCACAAACACAATAGATCATAAAAAATCGAGTGTGGGAAGAGGTGTAGCGGCTAGTTTTTAATCATCGTAAATCAATAACTGGGAGACAGATTCGAGAGAAATCACAATTAAAATACTCAAAATAAAAGACCCAAGAAGCCATATGTTGACAGATTACATTCGATGCAACAAGTTTCAGTACAAATACAGCTTATCGACAGAGTCCGTCAAAAATTTGTCAATTTCTGTAAATATGAATAGGTGTCGTCAGAAACTTTGCTGTGGTTCCCGCCCTTCCAAGTTACATGTGTCGATTTGCGTGGCTGTACTAGTACCTTATCGACGGAAAAACACACAAACAAAGGCATAAGCAAACAAACCAAATATATAAATTCCATAAAGTAAAAAACGTGAATACATTATTTCTGTTTATTTTCTGAAGTGAAATGTAGAGAATAGAATTAATATTCCAACAAACTATACAAATAAGTGAAAGTGTTTCAGTAACTGTCATTCATCATTTTATGTTACACGGGAAATAATGAGTACGTGTGATATATTATTGTTAATAAATTGATTTTTATTTATTTTGCTCTTCTTCAAGTTCTTGATTTGTCGACAGTAATAAAAACTGAGTATACGCTTCGAAAGCCAACCAAAAACATCCAGCCCCACCGTCTCACTTGTGTGTAAAAATTATACCCCCCCCCCCCCCATATAAAAAACAAACAAATCGGGGAGAGTTGTATTTACTATAACAACTTCTGTGCGCGTATTCTCTTTCTGGAATCGGTATCCCATTGTAAGTTATGGATCATGCTCGAGTATACAGTTGGGTTTTTATCAGTTTATATGGTTTTAGTGCTTTTTACAAAGGCTTACAGGACACGTAGCTACAATGCCCACTTTACAGGTCTTTGTCCTCCATATCTGTTGTCTAAACACAGAACACACTTAATACCTTTACTTCGATTGTTGTCTTTTTTACCGTTCTACTATATCCAGAAGTTTTTATTAATAGATTGCAATACGTATCGGATACAACGTTTCAAAGCCCGCGATACCTATCGTGTTTATTTTTTTACTTTTACTATTTCTATTTCTAATCAGATCAAAAATATTAACTATAAAAAAATAATCGACCGCCGTCTGTGTCATATCATGGACACAGCCGCGCGCGATGTCCCTAAAAAAACTTTCTACACGACAAAAAAAAGTTCAGATTCTGCCATCAGGTATTTGTAGTGATTATAGCACACCTCTTCTCTTTACGGGCTGACCCGTTCATAACGGAGTTTTTGTTCTACTTTCCGGCTAGAGCACTGTTCATCGAAGCCAACTATAGTAAACCAGTCAATCGAAAAGCCTAGCTTTCAAAACGTCTTTTCAAATCGTACAGATTGGGGTCCGTCCGAATGACAATGGGAGGACCGTATTCTTTAGCGTGACTTCGAATGCTTGTGGCAATACTTTTTCCTGCGTGATTTCATCTAAGTTCATCCTGTTCCTATCGGAGACCTTGGTTAGTAACTAGGACTTTACTTGGGTACTTTCAAGTACATACATTGCCCTGAATTCGAATGCGCGCCACGGAAGCCCTAACCGTTGCGTGCCGCAACCAGATCCATTGCACACACACAGTCCGCCTGTCAGTCAGTCAGTCATTAACAATCAGACGCGCATTCAACTTGTAGGCGATTCTTTAATGGTCTGCAGTTAATCCTTCGGTGGTGAAGTCATTGCAACACGCTTTCTCACTTTTCAGAGTATATATCTATAGGCCCTGGCTATCTACAGACTTCATTCCCCCTTTTTTCTCAGCTTTCAAATTCGATCGATGTAACTTGGTTCGGTGTGGGGTTTGCGTGTTGATAAAACTGTCAGTATCGGTGACTAGACCCACTGGGGAACGATGTGCACTTAAAACAAGTCATTATTAATTTTCTCCGTGATTTCCTCACACATAGAAATGATAGCGCTAACGTAATTTCCCGCCACGTCTAAGGGATTTTCTCTACATTTGTATTTTCTCGATATGAATTGCAGATGAGGTTCTCTTGCCAATAAATAGGTATTTACTGTGCTTATGACGGAGGAGGAGCCGAGCGTTGCCATATTTGGCAGCTAATTAAGACCAAGGTAGTTTTCTAGTTCTGTTCTTTCAACACAGTCTACTACCTGTTTCTACCGGCATATTGTTCTACCCCTCGGTAGGGGGTAGACGCATCTCACGTTGCCAACACGCTCACTTAATTAACAGAAATTTAATGACTTTTACCACTTGAAGTTATATTTTCCACGATTTTTAAGACACAACTTGAGAACGGATCCCCTAATGCATGTCATTTCACAACGGAAGCATCGGTGACACGACGACCCCTATTGCTATATCCCAACGCACCTAATACTGTGCTCCGCCGGTGTAATAGACGGATCATTTTCACTTTACTACCCCCAAAGTGACGAAGAAAATATACGCCACTACTAAAAGACGTCCCCGTTCACAGTAAATCTTCTACTCACACAGCTCCCACAAAGACGAATATTTATTTTAGTCCAACCTCAATGAAAGCTGTGAAAAGAAGAATTAATATTCATTAGGGCATTACGAACTACACAAAGTCGCAACCAAAACACAAGCCACGGTAATCGCCCATCGAAAGTGGGGTCGAATCCTTGCAAAAGGTCGAGATACGATGGCGATATATGTAAACATTGGACACTTCCCCTCTCAAGTTATGTAGGCCTGCAACTTGAATTATCAAAAAAGAAAACTTAACATATCTCAAATCTACTGCTAGTATTCCGATTAACATTCTTACACAGAAACTTCGGTTTGAAACTTGGAGAGGCTTTAGCGTCAATATCCCCTTATGAATATGGATACAGGTATTAGCGCTTGGTATTCGAAATCTAATTAGCGAGGGTAAAAAGGACTTCAATTTTGTTATGTGTGTATCATCCTGTGTGTTTACAAAGCTTCATTATCGTGAATGTAAAAATCGTAACCCCAAATTGGTAGAGCCATTAACAACTTTCTAGCTAGGTATGCGAGAAAATCGAATTTAAAAAACGTGTGAAGAAACACTTCGCAATCTTTTTTGTTTTGTTTTTGACAACAGGACAACATGTGGCAAGTGGCGCGACAACGACGAAAAACACGTTTACAGGTGTCAGAAGTGAAATGCTTATGCTCACACTTACCGAAGTTGTAAAAAATAAATTTACTGAAAAAATGAACGACTTGAAGCTTTAAAAAAAGAAGAAGTTATATACAAGTGTTGTGCTTTCCTTACCTGACTTGGTACTCAGATGTGTGGGATTTTTTTCGTATGTGGTCTTGCAGATCAATAAAAAATAAACAGCGTGCACGTCTTAAGTGGAAAAGATCGAGAGAACACGACTTAAAATTAGAATGACGAACGGCTAACGAGAACGGCTATACCCAGACTGTTTCGTCTGCCGTGTCCCGCTGAAATACTGTTCTGTTGTCTGTGAAAGAATGGAGTGTATGTTATACTACAAGAGTTTTATTATGGCGTGGTATTATCCACAATAACACATAGCCTCAATTGACTTCCGTGTAACGTGAACGACAGTCTAAAACAATGAACCTCTCCTCAATTCTGTGTAGCCATTATATGTTTGCAAATTTTCGTATTGATAAAACGACAGTGGTATTGTGTGACAGAGATGGTCGCCCGATAGCTACCGAACAATGCAGAAACGGACACTTTCACTCACATAATGTAAATTTTATTAGAATTTTATTTGCCGTGTCTTTGTATGCACCGCATAAAAACATTAACTTCGTGTGTAAATAAAAGAATATAATAGTATACCCCTGCAAAATGTTTTCAGACAGGCTAACTGGCCTTTGGTTATCTAACGAGCTTTTCAAATAAGTTCTAGAGGGGAAATTTCTTGCAAACCATTGCGTGGTGTGGTTCATTCATTCATTTGAAGAGAAGAGGTTTATTCGAGGTGTTGAAAACTTCGATATGTGATAGATGTTAATTATTGTATGGGTGGAGCTAGTAGCTACATTCGGCCGCTCATATTTCACTGCTCGCTTTATTTACCACTAGTGTACTGCTACAACTTTCCCCGCGAAGATTTGACGGTAAATTTTTGACCGCCCCTACAATAACAAAGTTGCAAAAACTGGTGGTTATTACTGCGATAAACGTTGCAAACTTGTAGCGATCTTTCTTTTTCTGTGTTATTTTTAAACTGAAAGGTAGGGTGGCCCTGCACGAATTGCTCAAACTCGCAGTAAATCTGTTTGGCAGGCATTTTTTTCTTCTTTTTTTTCCGCTGCAGACGACATGACAGTTCGAAGTACATTTAATTGCATGAAGCATCTCCCCGGCTACGGTTGTTCACAATAGCGGAATCAGCTATTTTTCATTAACGTCAATGATTGGCACGTGGGCTGTATGTCAGTCAAGCCTCTCGTCGTGTAAACACCTGCAGCTGCAACTAATTTTAATCACAACCGAAATGACAGTTCGCTTCCTTCATTGGGGTGATTATCGAGTGATTGACGCAATTGACGGCTCAGCATCTAATTTGATTTGCTGCCAGAACAATAACTTGTACGATAGCAACGCCTCAGACAGCCCACTTTTCATAGTAATTCCACCAATTGTCACCTTGCTACGTCACCTGTCATTTACCTAACACAACTAAATAACAATCTATCAAGCATGTCAAGATACTCGACGCTGATTGGCTGCACCCTGCCTTCTGCCAATCAATAACACATGGACGTGATAGGCAAACTGGTCCAAAAATAACGAGTGTTTCTCACGGACAACACGCTGACTTGTTCGCTCTCCTACAACACAGATTATCTGCCGTTCTACCTCTTACAACACCATTTATTACGTGGTAGCAGCCAAATATACAAAATGATGGAGCAAACGGACCTAAAACAGGCCGCAATGATGACCGGCCAAGCTCCAGTTAATACGTGTAGTGCAGTCACTCCACCAACACCAACATCAACGACGTCAGGTCAGAAACAAGTTATGCCTGATAACAGAGTGAAACGTCCGATGAATGCCTTCATGGTGTGGTCTCGTGGTCAACGACGGAAGATGGCACAGGAGAACCCCAAAATGCATAATTCTGAGATAAGTAAACGACTTGGAGCTGAGTGGAAGTTGTTGTCAGAGGCTGAGAAACGACCATTTATCGACGAGGCGAAGCGACTACGGGCTGTCCATATGAAAGAACACCCCGATTACAAATACAGACCAAGACGCAAGACCAAGACACTTATGAAGAAGGACAAGTATGCTTTGCCCGGTATGATAACTGGTGGACCAGGGGCTCCCGTTCAACGTTCAGTGGCAGAAAGTATGCAGTATCCTCTAAATGGCTATATGAACGGTGGCTACCCAATGATGCAACCTGAACAACTCTCGGCACATACATATCAACACCATGGTCTTGGCGGCCCACCTTCACAAATGGCGCAGGCTAATGGCGGACTTCATCCGCGGTATGACATGTCGGGCCAAATCTATACACCTATGTGTACCGCTGGCTCATACGTCAACCCTTCTTCAAGTTACACTATGACAGCGCCTTATACATCACAACAGACCAGCCAAATGCACCCTTCGGCAGCTACAGCTGGTGTACCAAAGTCGGAACCAGCGATGGTCAGTGCGGCACAAGCGGCGGCGGTCAGGGGCGGCAGGAGTTGTCCAGGCGATTTGCGTGAAATGATATCTATGTACCTACCCGGTGACGCGAACGATCCCAATTCACGGAACCAGCAACACAGTTCAGCCATGGCGGCACAAGAACATTATTCATCCCAGAATCCATCAACAGGAGTCGGGGTTAACGGTACGGTCCCCCTTTCGCATATGTAGTACAGTGTATAATCCTATTTATATCAAAAATCGCACCTTTTCACAGACAATTTTTGTATGGGAGCCTCTGCTAGCTGCAAGTATATTGACACAAGCGTATCATAGATTCCACCTTTGTACTCAACCACTGGGGTTTACTATAAATACTAGCTGATTGATAAATATGTCGTTTTAAACGAACTAAATCATGAAAACACGCAAAAAATGGTTATGTTAAAACTCGTAAATCTTATTAGCTCAGTAACTTAGTTTAGGCTAGCCGAAGCCAGGACAAGGTAACGTTTTTTTTTTGTTAAAAGAAACCAGATTTTCAATTCTAGCGTACCCAACTACACGTCGTTATTGTAAAAAGTTTTTGAGTATTTTTTTATTATTTAATGTAAGCATAATTTAGAGAAAGATTAGTTTTTTCAGTTTATCTTGTTTCCTACGCAGTTTTATTTAAAAACGTGGCGCGGACCACAAACAGTTTAGAGGTAGCCCGCGCAGAAACAGTTTTTCGTACTTTTCCCTCCTCGTGTAGACCATTTCACTGCACAAGCAGTTCGTCGAACTATTAATTTATAGAGAAAAAAACACACTTTCCTACTTTTTAATGTGACCACCCTGTTTCTGTTCTCAGACGTGGAAAAAATAGCATGGTTTATTTTCCTATGAGTTGATATGTGTCTATCCGAACCCTAAAGTTTGTATCCTCATTGTCAATTCTTTTTTGTCCACAGTCCAGACATATTTTTTTTGGCTCGTTCTTTTAGCCGAGATTTGTATATAATATGCACACGATTCTAACTTGTTCTTGAGGCGTTTCGTTTTGGAAAAGTGACCTAATAAATTAAACGATTTCAAAGTATTACGTTTGTTGTCCATATTATTTACACACCGGTTGCGAATGTTTTCTTCTCACTTAGATCGTAATCAGGTTGACAGTGGTGGCACGTGCAAATTTGACCAACTTGTAGCCAACATTTTGCCAACTTCTTGCGAGAAGAGTGTTGAAAAAAAGACGTAAACATTTATCAACCTGTGTGTTTCTTCGTTCGTCGGTGACAGATAATACTAATAGGAAGTAGTTCAAGGTATCTGGTAGGAAGCCATAGACAACATTGTTTAGCTTCAATAGATTAATATTGTAGACTTTTCTATAGAAATAGAATGAAGATTGTTGTAAGACCGCGAATTCTGTGTTGGTGTGCATATACTTTCCCTCTCGAGTTGTATACATGGAGTTTAGGGTTAGCCTCCACATTGTCACAAAGGGTAGTGGTTCAGCATATGTCAATCAAACACGAGTCTGACGTGTTCGTAGCTCGTCCAATTGGCTAGGGTAGTGTCACTTATTGGGAAGCCCCTCCCCAGTTTCATTCACTTTCTCGACTTGAGACATTCCCCAAATAGCCTGTATCCCATGGCCTGTGATGGGCTTTGAGTTAGGTGTGGAATTTTTACATGATAAATAGAGGGAATTCTAGAGTTTGATAGAAGAACACACTACTATCTAAAATCCACAACAAACATAGACTATTGTTCAAATTCCAATTAAGATAAGGCCGTCTCAAGTTGGTAGTGGGACAGTTCAGTGAATTGGGACCTACCGTGCATTTATTTTGAGGTTTAGTTGTTACTCGGGGTGTTCAAACATGGCGTTTTAAAAAGTTCTGGCCATCCGGTTTGAGATGACGTTTCCTCTTTAAAAGCGATGTTTACGATAGTTAATGTGTACAGCGGTATCACGTACTTGTAATTTTAGGTGTAAGGGACGTTGTTATGGTTCTAGTTGTTAGGTTTATCATTTCTCCACGGATGACACTTAGCACTCGAAAATTGTCATGAGTCAGACGACAACATTTGGGTTTGGTAGTCTGCCAAAATGTCCACCTTTCGCGTCTTGTAATTATGTATGCAACACAACGCTGTAGGGCCTTTTTGAAAAAAAAACTCGCCCTGTGAAACTCGTAACCGTTTATATCGTGCCACGGCCGCCATATTTGTACATTTTTATGTCAGGTACTGAATTTCCACCTGGCCCATAACAACAACAATGTTAAAAAACAATATGGACGCGAGAATGTGGATAAAGTTTGTGAGGCGACCGTACGCCAACCTGTTGACGTTGGCACAGAAACCATACCGCTTGCATTTGTCAACGTGTCGCACTGAGAGTACGAATGCATGCAATTACCGCACCATATTTACATGTTCGAATTTATTGCTGCCAAATGTAGTCTGCTATTCAATATTTAAACAACATATGCTCTGTGTGTGAAAATTAGCCCCTTTCGGATAAAGGTAGCAGTTTCAACTTAAAATCATATACCTGGTTTAAAATGACCCTATAACATACACCAAAGTGCAATCACACTAGATATTCCGACTTATTCACTCGTTGTTTACAATTGGTATTCTACTTAAACTCATCAAGCCAATTCAGTTATATGTGTATTTTGTTTTGTATTGCCATTAAGAAATACCAAATGATTTCCATCAAAATTATTGATGATGTTGAAAACTGGTCTATCGTCTTCCTCTCGTGAGTGTCAGAACTACAACTTTTACATGCAAATGAGTAGCTAACTGAATGTTTTTATTCATTGATTGTCGGCTGAATGAACGAACCATCATTTTGTAGCAACCATCGTAGTAGATTTTAGCGTGACGCCAAAGGTCACCTACCCGTATGGATTTCATACTACGAATTGCGGGCGATTAATATAAAGTATTTCAAAAACAAAACATTATAGACATGAACTCCCGGTCACAATGACCTTCGTGTTTAGCTTGTTTGCTGCTTAATCGAATGTTAGATTGTCTTAGTTATTGTTCGCATCGCAGTAGATGCGATTTAACTTCGTTAGAACGGCTAACAATGTTTCCACTTTCGATCATCATATTAATCGGGAAAAGAATGGCAATGGTGCCCGCCTGTACGCGTTTGAGCATGGAGCGGTTATAAAGCCAGTTGACGGGGTCGTGTTCAGGTTTATCAAACGCGCTGATTGAAGGGAATCATTTATCCAGTCACGGTTGAATATTTCTGTTCAAAAACCCACCATATTACCACCGAATGTAGACAATGGGCTTTCTTATTGTGTACTCGGTTTTTTAGACCAAACAACATAACTATACATTTGTGGTAGCAACGTTACACATGTGGTCGCAGTCTTCTATACGTTAGAATCACATTAGAAGTTTCTAATGAAAATCTGAAAACAATTTGATAGTTGTGGTAAGAAAAAATAAAACTCGAATGAAGTGTAGCTTCAACGATGAATATATCTGACATTTTGCGGCAATTCTGTGATTAACGAGTGGAGGAAATTAAGGAAGCCTCGTGGTCCGTGTCATAGGGTATTGATTCTCACTACCATTAATAGCATGTATCTGTTCTCGCATCGAGCCATTCAACCAAACATAGCCATGATCACTTTTACTTTTTGACGACAGTTTTAAAATTGACGACTTCTAACCATCATCACTTCGCCACATTTTCAACATGAGATTTCACCACGCTACCAAATGAGCAGAAAAATATTAAGGCGACTCGTTTAGGCCGGAGGCAGTTTTTGATTTCGCGCGTGTAAATAAAGTTAAACCCAACCATAAGCCTTTCCATTAAAATGCACTTTTACTAATTCTTTAGGGCCAAGTTTAGCTCGTTATTATTGATTTGGGGGAAATTTTTATTCCCCTTAGTGCCATGACTTGATATTTTATTGCCTATAAGCTGTACTCGTTGAAAATCTATAGTGACGGACGACAGTTGAAGCGTGGATATATAACAGATAGACGGGGCATGATAGCATGCTAACATCAAAAGTACTGGTACAATTTATATATCAGTCGTACTCGAGTGAGTTATTGCTCTCTGTTTTTCTCATTTTTTATACGCGTCCATTTTTTGATAAGAATTAAATAATTAGGCGAGTAATTTTACTTGTAATACAAAAGTAGTTAGTATAATTATTGTTGTTGAAATCAGTGTTTAACACATGTTTTTGTTGTGGCTATCAGAAAGACAACACTGAGCTGAAAATCACAGTAGTTCTATGCTACTCTAATAATGAATGTTTTTTGATATTTTTTTTATTTAAATAATTATGTAATATGGTTAAGGAAGATGTTAGGGTTTATAATGTATGTAGATCCATAGTAAATTGAAGAGTAGATCTAACTAGGTAAAGTGGTGATGTTATGGTGGAAATTAAATGTAGTGTAAGAATGTATAAAAACCGAACCCCGTGTAAAATATTCCTGGTAAATTATTTTATTTGATAAGTGCTTAAGTTATGGAAATGAAAGCATATGTTGGTCTATAGGTTTAGATTCAAATCACATTAAGCGTGTATATATTCGGCACGATTTCACTCCGACTAATTAGCATACAGATAGAAGCGAGAGAGTGGCAATGCCAATTGTCCGCTTGTTGTCTTTCTTTCGTGACGTGATCGGCTTTGTTAGTAAACGGTAAGCCGTTCAGTTTTGCAGAGTTCGAAATTACTACCGACCGCTGCGATGCCAGCTATTAGTAGTTCTAATGAATATGAAAAGGACTGTTTCTCACGGTACTAACCAAAACATGCAGGTAAAAAATTGGCCTCATGTTGGAGTTTTTAAATCGCGTTCCGTGATCTAGGTTTGCCATTAGTTGAAAGCGTGAAATATGAGGCAGGGGTTTTTAGGGATAGCTAACAAACTGTGGAGCTAGCAACAGATACGTGCAGATGGCTGTAGATTAAATGACAGGCTAGGTATCATAAACTAAATGAAGACAGACAACTTGACTCTCCTAGTGTCGAATACTCGTTATAGTGCAGGTAGCAGGGGCTCCCTGAAATTTACACTGATGAGTGAGTGGCGGGAAAAAAATCCCGCGTTTTTCTGAGGTGTCGTTCACAACTTTGTCACTTTCTGTTTCTCTCTTTCCTCACCTTTCTAAATGCATGATGTTAGTGTGGATAGTGTGGATAACTAACCCAGGTAGCATACATGATGTTAGTTTGTGAAATTCTCTCGTTCAGGGCAACCAAACGGGAGTAAAAACTTGACCAATTTTGGTTTGGATTGGCTTAAGTCGAGTGAAATCCATTCGAGTCGAAGGTGATCGACACCAGTGACCCCGAATCCATGGCGGGAGTCTTTGTAGACTGCCACACCGAAAGGGGCAAAATTAAAAAATAATACACCATTACTCATGCAAGTAATGCTGATTCCTTAGTAACTGAACGCGCTACTAACAACTTCAAAATCTTAAATATTGCCATGCCACTCTGTCCACCTATATCTATTTATAACCCCTCTTGTAAGTGAAGCACCAATTTGCATAACATTTGAAGACTTGTCATCAACGTACTTTCTCTACCTCGCTGAGAAAATACAAAACGCATCAACCAACCAATTGTGTTGCGTTTATTTTCCCAAAACATTGGCCGCTGGTCCAAAAATAAGGAAATACGTGCGAAGATTTCAGCAGACTTACAGTCTACCTGCGACTAAAGGAATTTCAATATAAATTTTATTATGTACATTCCGACTGTGTACGAAATTTTATTAAGTAGACTCTGACACAACGTAATGTGTCGTCAGACAGACACGACTTTAAAATCTAAGTTAAAGAAGTTATGCACGAGGGGATTTCTCAACGATCCTGTTTCGATATCAAAATGATTATGTCAATTTGCTGTGTAAAAGCGGTAGTAGTGTTCGAAAGAGTCGTTGAATTAGGGTGAATACGCGGTAAACACGCAGTGAATAAGGTGTATAAAGTCGATCGTGAATGGAACCATGTCCTGCTACCTTTGTACTGTCATTGTGTGCTGCTTCTCTGTGTATTAACTCTGTTCATTAGAACAAACGCAAATACTGTATCCATCGTAATTGGCCAACCTCTTTAAGTGACTAGTTATTTAAGGCCATGTGCTAACATCTTCGCTTGCTTTGCTGTAAATACTAGCGTTCGTTTTAAGTGTCGACCTCTTACTCCGACTAACACGTCATTCATTCCCTTGCTCAGTACTATGATCATCACTCCATCTTTGTGCTCGCTTTATAATTCACCTATGCCACTAACAAAACGCCAAAAATAAAAACACTTTCCGTTTCCAAATTCTCACATCTAAAAATTCCTGTTATTTTAACTTCTGAACGTTTCAAACTACAACCGTCTATAATTGACCACCTGTTAACACGAGTATTTGATCTCGCAAAATCATGTTTATCCTTGGTGCAAGGGAAGTGACAGGGGTGATCAGAAAGACCGCCATATATAATGGCTTGACATAATGTTTTATACGACCACTGTATAACTTCTCTTAAGCCCATGGCCGGCTCTTTTGGGCCACCTTTATAAGCTTATGAATATTTCACTTAAGTTTCGTCATTCCAAATGGTGGCCACCGGGTGCAATTTTCAAGAACACATCCCTGTGTGGAACAGTTCCTGAATTAATTTGGAAGTGTCTTCTTTTCAATATTTCAAAAAAATCTAATATTCATGAAAATTTGTGTCGTTTTCTGCAGGCATGCATCTGAGCACAGCAATGAACTAAAAATGAAGCGAGTACAGAGAAGGGGTATGTCTGAAGCTGAAGCCTGTCCGCATACAGCCCGTTTTACTGAAAAAGGTCACGAAAGGTCACAGGGTAGCTTGAAGTTTAAAAAGAGAAAAAAAAGGACTAAAAATATCGAACTTGAACTTGAACCGATGCACAATATACAGATACACAAACTGTTCACACTTGTAGCGTAGATAGAAAAGCTACCACAATAATGACAGTTTTTTGAATTTGTCAAAACTTTGCAGAGCCACACAGGTTCATTTGCAACTTAAAAGACAATTTTTTTTCTTTTGTAACATTGCAATTCAGGGTAACTAGTGCCTATAAAATAGATGGAGTTTTTCACAATTTTAACTTGAAAGCAAACAAATATTCACTCAATAAATGCAGTCTTTGATATTTTGGTAACGAAAAAAATGCTATAAAATATTTCCCAATTTGTGGGGATTCTTTTTAAGAAAACAACAAAACAATTGGTCTTTTAAAAAAAGACTTGTGTAGAGAGCGAGACATTTTTCTTTTCTGAGGATTTTCAATTTTTTTAGACGAGGCCTGTCTACAAGACAACAACGGAACATGACCAATTTCATATTAGAAATTTCTAACGTTTAGACTTAGTTATTTGTAGACGGCAGGCCGAGACTATTTTTACTAAATAATATGATTTCCTGACTTGTACATTTCTGACAGTTGTGAGTAAAGTTTTTTTCTGTTTATGGTGTGAGACCCTTAGCCAATGACTACCTGTGGATTCATGTCACGTGGTTTTTGAAGTGTGTCAAAGTGTTAAAGAAAATTGAGATTGGCATTCACCAGTTCTCCAGTTTTCGAAATTTGAGGAAATTTGGTATCACAGTATGTTTGTTTGTTTGTTTGTTAATAGTGGACAGAGGTTTTGCATGGAAAACGTAGGTTTTTGCGCCTTTTTTGAGGAAACAGTTCAAACAACATTTAAAGAGCTTGGTTTAGTTCAGAATGAGATCTCTTGATACTAAAGTTTAATCCAAATATACACACACGAGGAAAAAAAATAAGGGGTGATAGTTGTACAAAATTTAAATGATGTTTTATATTATCAAAATCCGCATTCTCTTGGACTGAAAACATGAAATAGGCCAATGTTATCACTCCGACTTTTGCTTTAAAAAATATAGACTACGCGAAGTGCTTCAAACCGTAATGATACTAATTAATTGGACACCTATTTGAATCTGAGTAAGGAGGAATGGGGAGGAGGGGGGGGGGTTGCTGCTGCAGACTGGCATGCTCGTCACTCGTCACTCGTAGACTTCGCTAGGTATGCCATACAATTGCTTCGCTATACAATCAGAAAACGAATAGTATATCCAAATTGCTAAAATTTTGCGTTTAATTGACCAACCCATCTCAATTGCCCTGGGGGACTTTTAATAAAAAATTACAACATTATTGGCGTTCTGGTATTATTGCCGACAACTCGATGCTTTATCGTCAGAACAAGACGAGGGGTTGAATTCTTTGATCTCCAATAATGAGGATGGCTGTCTCAAATCGTATGCCCTAAAATTAATCCCATTCGTGTCTCACTTTTCTTTTGCTACGCGGACACGCCTTTCACGATTTTAAAAAAGAGAAGAAAAAGTGATCAGCTGGCACGTGAATGTTCTGTGCAATAGGTGTCGTCTGCACACTGAGGAAGGGTCATAATCCTAGTAAATGCGCGGGAAAATGTGAACTGTTGTCGGGTGTTATGATGACGGGAGGTTCTCTATTAGTCAATGTATTGTCACTACTTGAATAATGTGTATCTTATTAACAGCACGGGTCCCACCAGGTGGGCTACGAAAACATGATCCCCTGCAGTTTAGACTCTAAAAACCCTCACAATGGCACCCTTTGGAGAAGTTGTCCAACAACCAGTATTTCTTCTACTTTCTATTGGGTGGGAAACGATGCTAAAGGCTAGAGGGTACCGGCATTTTCTATCCCATCTCTTCTCAGTTTATTTCATTCTTTTTTTCCTCACTCTGGTTGAATAAAACAAATCATTTTCTGGACAGCAATTGGTAGGATTAGAGGCTTAGAAAGGTACGATTATCTGACATGTCAATCTCGCGAGAAACCTCGCCCTTTTCTCCGCTATCACACTAAATCCCTGTCAATTTTTTCTTCTTCTCCAAAATACCAATTTATATTACACTCAGTCGTATTTATAAAAATCGATCCAGGTAATGAATATTCATTAAAAGCGGCTTGTTTCGGTCACAGAGAAGGATACTTTCTCCATTCATTCTTTTTATAAGAGAAAAAACTGTTATCAACAACGGCGAACAAACACATACAAATTTGGTGTGTTCTTTTGATATTTTGGTGTTATTTTAAGACAGCGTGGGTTGCCAGGATCACAAAGAATTTTATTTCTTTAGTTTACAAAGGTTTGACCCTGATAGAATAACAATTTCTACATTCACAGTGAAGGTTCCTCTGTCGATCTCTTAATTATAGTTTTAATTGGCTAGTAGGGGCTTCATATATTTTCTCTGTTATGATGGTTTTAAAAAAAAATTGTAAAGCTTAGAGTGACACCCCGGCAGGTGGTAAGCAGGCCGACTGCGTTTTGAATCTTGTAATCAGAACATCGAGAGGAGAACTCCCCAACATACAATACTACAACGAGGGTGAATAACACTGAGCATACTAAATGGAATGTCTCAACCCAATTATATTACGACATTTTTCATTTCTGCGTCGAACACAAGGCAGTCTTTTCTCTGTGAAATAAGTATTTTGTGTGACATGTTTAAACTCTGCGATTTGATACATTTCAATAGACAGGTCCATATTGTTGTTTCAATACATTTTCCATAATAGTGCATTTTCATGGAAATTGCGGCTGAATGATTCTGTATTGAAACTGTACACACATACATTGTTATCAATACTGTACTTGCTTGCGACAGTCATTGTACGCTATCATTGGAAAGCCGTGTAAAGCATGGCATACAGTGAAAGGGGTTTTTCTTCTCTTTTTGTGTGAGTGTTACGTTTAAAAAGATGCATACACATAGAACACTATTAGTCGATACGTTGGCGTTACTCAACGATGCTAACTCGTCGAGTGCTGTATACTGTGTACAGTAACGGATAGGCGTTTGGCAATGTCTCAGGACGGCCCGAAACGAATTTATGTCTACCCTTCGCCTGAATTCAGGATTGTGAACGAATTTCAAGGCCAAATGGTCGTTTTGAACTGGAGACGGGTAAGTATTGTTGCCAAGTCGAAAGAATTCCGTGTAATGGTAGTTCCAAGTCATTGCTCAAGAAGTTCTTAGCAATCAAAATGGCGACCATCATGGGTAGTTTTGAAAACAACAAGAATTGATTGCCGGGTGTATGCGCCCTGTGGGAAATAGTTAAGTGTCATTATTTTTTCTGTTAATAGTCGTGCATACCGATGAATATTATAATGTATACTGCTGGTTATCGCAAGGGAAAATGGGCATTTTTTTTGTTCTGTCCATAAGTTGGCAAACGCTGGCTCGTCTGCTCGTAGACAAATGAATTCTGACAGCCCCGCATACGTAATCAAAGTAGTGTGGTCGGCTTCTTGTTGGTGGGTCAGCGAGCTTTTTGAAGCGTGACACATGGTCTACGGTTTCAGCCTTGTTGGAGACAGTGAAGGCATACATACCGAACAAAAAACTCGATTACTTGAAAAAGGGTAGCGATAGAGTCGGAAGAAAAGACTGTGGTGAAAGGGTTTCAACTGTATATGTATTTCGTCTATATTGCCCTCCCCCGTCATTAGGCGCTGATTTATAAATGTAATGTGCTTAGTAAATGTCTACAAAGCCATGGTAATACGTTTGAATGGTAATGTTCTAAATTCGACTTCTGTTAGTTAGTATTACCGGCGTTGTAACGCATGTCGTGTGTACCCCGCCGTTCAAGTTTCCGCGCTTTCGTAGAACCACCTCTTCTGTTACAGCTACGCGTATCACTTCTTCTTTCACATGTAAAGACAATTTTCGAACATTTCACAGTTTTTTTTTTTTTATAAAACTTGTTCAATAAATTGTACTGATTATTTTAAAGAAAAAAACAAGCCACCGTAAATTATTCTGAAAATTTTTTAGTCAACAATTTTTTTTTTACATTTCCTGAACAAGTCACGGCCAGTTTTTTGTTTTGTTTCATTTGTCGTTCATAGAATTTCACTTTCGGAGTTAATTTTATAACAGGAAATATGTATTTTGAAACAAGTTTGGTCAGGTCCCTTTAAATTTCACTGTATATTTTGGACAACATGAATTATACAGAAGGTGTTGTTTTTCGTTTTAACACCTACTGCAGGTAGAGACATGTTTTTTCTTTCGCGTTCAGAATAAAAAGCTTAATTATTCCAACAGAATAAATTCAGAGACAAAAACAAATCTCAATCGCTCTAAACTCAAATGGTAATTTGACGGCTTTTGTTAAATCTTTCACACATCTCCCTGTTCACCCAGTTAAAAAAAATATTAGATGCAAATTTTGACCTTTTGAAAATAAGAACTGCTCCAATTCACACGTACAGGGCCATACGAATACCTGCACACACGAAGTCAAAACTAGACCTGGGGTTATATGACAGAGTGTTTTACCAAGACACGTTTCATTTAACTTTTGATGACTACCGAGATGGGGTTTTTAACCATAAAATTTTGGTCAGATTTTTTTGACTCATGGTGTTTTCCGTGATGTTAGCTTATGTGTATGAAAGCGATTGTTGGTGAGTGGTATGAAAGTGTGACTTCTCCTGTCTTGTGTGCTGGGTTATTCACTGCGGTTTTTTGATGATGGCGTGGTCTGGCATGCTGACTGAATAGTAATTAGACTACACTGGTCAACTCACAGCGGGTTTAACGTCACAACATGACATTTGAAAACTCTCTGATTTTGTAGCTCTCTGTTGGTTTTCACAAGACCCCGAGAACCCAATGAATACATCATATTTTATCATATACACCAATATGAGTCGTGTAAAGAAATTCGACGTTTCTTGACGTGAACCACTGTTTCGTCTTATACCGTTTCTATAGAGACGTCTCTTCTGAAATGTTCAGGAAACAAGAACGCACAGTATCTTGTTTTGTACGTGACTTTATTAATCTAAACCGATCCAGGGTCTTTCCTTCATACCATAATGCCCATCCAGGAAAATTAATTGAATACAAACTTGAAAAGAAGTTCCCAGTTTAGCGACAACGTATAAAACATGACATCTTTGAAAGAAGAAGCAAAAAAAAAAAAAATGAGTGACAATGTTATCTATGAAGCCTGTTCAAAACTAAACGATTTCAACCCGTTTCCTGCAGAGACCAAAAGTAGTTGACATCTCGTCCACACACCTTGGACTCTCGAAATGTGTACAGGAAATTGAGAACTCTGAACCGAGTGATGGGCGTAGGAACAGTAACCACAGGGTCACACCGGTGGCATCGCTTAAGCAGGAAGACCTATCATCAGCATTCCAAATGTATGAGTCATCGTTACAACCAGTATTACTTACAAAGTTCAGCGACTGGCAGAATTGGCGGACGCGCCAGGTACTATTTTTTTGACGACAAATTTAAAAAAGGGTCGTAAACTGTACATACGGAAACAGGGACAGTAAAACTATACCACTCTTATTTATAGCTGAGGCAAAAGTTACTCGTAGTGGACGAACTCGATTGACTTTAGATTGAAGAAAACAAACAGCAACAAAAAGCATGTAATAGGCATTTAACACCTGCAGTCCAAAAAAAAGAATTCCCGCGAAATTCAGGGAAGAATATTCAAATTTTTGTCAGGATGTGTTAAATTTTGTAGTAGTGTGTATTTGTAGTGGTCTTAACTAAAAGAAAATACCACTAAGAAGCGAGTATTGGCCAAAATATACGTCTAAATTCACGAAAGTTTAGGAACAAGTGTGTGCACTTATGTGAGACCGATTAGAAGTTAAACCGCCAATAGTTATTAACATAGTTACTTCTATGGTATAACTATACTTGCTATTATGTATCAAGTAGCTTTTCTTGAAATTCAAGTTTCTTAAGCTTTGGTCGTTCAAATTAATCTCGCGGTATATAAGATATTTGTAGCAACTCAGTATATTCTGTGTACATTGTAATACAACTCAGGCCACTCTGTAGTGGTCTGAGATTAGAATATCACAATTTTCTGGTGTCAGCTCCATACAGGAGAAACTCCCAGCTTAATCATTACCTCAAGTGTTGTCAGTGAAAAGTCGTCATAACTAAAAAAAAAACACTAGACATCTAAACAGTTATTAACTATAAATTGATGAGAAAGTGTAACTGACATTTTTGCTTCAAATGATGTCTCCTTTCTGATACCTAACAGTTAATTAAAGACGCGGACGCAATAGCCACACTGTCTGTTGTCAGTACACTCGAGTGTTACAAGTTTGTATTCACGTGATCACCTTTCAAGACATACGCCTCCTCGTCACTTCTTCCCACCCTGGGATCAGCTGAAAGCGAGTCTTTGTTGTCTTTGTGTCTACTTTAGTTCCCACCCTTTCATTCAAACCATGGTATCTTTGTAGATTGATTAGGGGCGAAGGAACACCAATGGACTCTTTTAAACAGCCTCTTACTACTTCGATAAGGATTCATTTGAATAACTTGTGAGGAGTTTCTAATGCTTGCTTGATTGGAAAAACAGGCTGCAGTGATTTCATCATTATGATGATATTCGTTGTCAACATAAGCATTTCACAAAAAATGTAACCAACTCATCAACAAAATCAGGAGATTCGTTTAGTTGACTTTATTTTAGTCATCGTATCAAAAATCAGAATTTCAGATCCCTGATCACGTTGGTGTCATTGCGACCATTCGTTTATCTTTTCCTTTCTTTCTTTCTTCGATAAGAAATTCCAATACATAAACAATACCATAATAACCTTTCAAAATTTCATTTTAAATATTCTATCGTTGTTGCCTCTTGTAGATTTCCACACACTAAAAGAATAACAATATTTGTCGAAGCGCGTAATCGATGAATGATTGCAACGATAACTTCCATATCGGTGTGATAAAAGCAAAATGGGGTGTGAAATGTACCTAAGGTGTGCAGCGACTTCATGTGGTTTGAGGGGACATTTTTTTTATTAATCATAGAATTGGGGTTTAAACTTTAGATAGCTGTTGAAAAGCCTTTGGAGTATTGTTTCAGTGACAATACTTACAAGGTAATACATACCACAGCTTGTATATAAACAAACTCTGTAATTGAAAGACAAGGTCGAAGACAGTACGTAAAACAAAGATTCAATAGAACAAGGTTCTGATGTAGGTTACACAAAAAAGTACATGGTTTCAAAATCACTACAAATGAGAAAACCGATTTATAGGACATGTTGATATCACGAATTTGGAAAACTCGGTCGGTTATTTCCCCCCTGAAAGGAAACCCGGGCGGTGATCCCCCCTGAAAGGAAAGGCATAAGGATAGAGAGAGAAGTCAGTCAATCAACAGAATTGTTGGCGAAATAATGACGACAGGGCGCAATTACGAAGGAATATTACAAGCGGTAATTTCTGGAATGTTTTTGGCAGCGAAGCATTTCCAGCTTGTTAAGTTAGTTTATCTTAATTGCAATATTTTACGGGGAAACGTTTCCCAATCACGAGCTTGTAATGATGGAGACCGTCGAATATCGGAAATAGCTCCGTTCGAGTATCCACGTCAATGATAAAATTATCTGATGTACTTATTAAACCATTCTTGCCTGACCTCTGGCAAAATATTGATGATTTCATCTTTACTTTCGCTCTATCGTTCAGCCGGAGAAATATCTACCCCAATTCGTTATACCTACACCACACTCGTGTCATTGCCTTATCTATCTGTGAACGAGCGAGATGATATGGTCACGGCAAACCAAGGTAGAAGCCACGCAGTATTTTCTGGGGGTTGCAACTTGAGTAACTCGCAATCCCCTTTTCCAGTATTAGTCCAGGAAATTCACTTAAGACTTGAATCACATTATTAAACCCGGGAATTAAATTTTGGCTTATCTCAAAATGAAAATCACATCTTGGCGAAGAGTATTACTTGCGAGACTTAAGCTGACAAGATTTGATCATGATGAGACGAACGTAGTTGTCATCGTCGACATCAACCCGGGTAAAGCAGATCATTGCTTCAACAGAACAAAAAAAATATATATATACAAAAAGAGACAGTGTTCTCAAAACATGTCTTGAATATGCACTTGAATCACTCGTAAAACTTGACCGAGAGAAACTCTTAAATCCCAGACTTTGCTTTGTGACGATATACAACCTATCGATGTATAAAACCTATAATAGTACATACACAAATGATTCGCGGTATTTTCACCATTTTTGAATTGTTACGTAGTTGAATGTGTACACCCAGAGGTAAAATTACGAGGTTTTTTTTTACCCAGGGTGAAGTTAATGTTGTTGATTTACCATGTATTAATAATAATTTCGCTAATTGTTTTCTATGTAATGGTAACTCCTCAATGAAACATACATATATGATAAAATGCGAACTGTCTCTTTCATTATGATTTATTGGCCTAGCTTATTTGAATTCGACCAACATCACACAGTGCTAAAGATACGGTTTTTCAAATTTACCCCTCAAACACCACAAGTAGGTGAAAAACCAACATCATTTTATTACACTAGGGCACGCGTACACGCAGTAGTCATATTTGAACTCTGTATGTGAACTAAAATATCGACACAATGTGATAGCGCGTAACACAGTAGCTAAACCCTAACGCGTAATACAGGAAGCTACCACGTCCAACGCCTGTTAATATTACATTTCTCCGTTACCAACCAGTGTAAAAAGAACGAACAATATTCATAGGTTATGAGGACTTGACAGTTTAGTAGATTACTCTGTTACTAATATTAAGCCACAGGAGCTCTTAGAACACGCTGTACACCGTTACTAAGACAATATCGATAAACGAGGATTTAATACATCAATTGTTGTGTGTTTTCTCATCTTAACATATGTTCGTTTGTTTCGCGCATTGACATATAGACTCATGTCGTCAGGGCGTCAGTAATTTTTGGTTATGTACTCTTTTTTTGGCTAAAAAGTAACGACATTACCATTTGTATTGTTTTAAATCTAACGTTATTCAATTGAACTGATTTACATTAAATTCTTTTTTTTTAGAAATTCACCGGATGGTATATTGCATCCTTTGAAATAAAAATGTATCAATTTTTAAACTAAATTTCAAAAGATAAACCTGGGTTTTAGTACCAGCATTATTTTGAAAACACGGATGACGTTTTTTTTTTTTGCTTAAATATTCATGGGTGTGTTTACTGTTTCACACGTGTCTTGCAGCTATTTTACTGGTAATAATTATTTGTTTTATGCAAGAAATGAAAATGATATTTTGACTTGCTGAACTTTGTTGTTGTTGTTGTTGTTGTTGTTGTTGTTGTTGTTGTTGTTGTTGTTGTTGTCGTCGTCGTCGTCAGGTTCTGGGTTTTTTTTTTGCAAAAGTCTAATTTTTACAACCGTCACCAAATATAAATGTAACTAACAAGCACATAATACACGTGGTTTTAACTTCTCTACTCATATAGTCTAAAAAACGTCGCTCGGATTTTTATCACGACTTATTAAAAGTAAAACAGGTCACTTAAATAAAAAAATACTTGTAAATATTGTCATAGTAACCCACAAATTTTATAACAATCCATGATAGAAGTGGTATTTACATCATTTTTTCAGTCAAACGTCGAGTTCACATGAGACAAAAAATTTCGAAAAATCTTACCTAAATTTTATATAAATCCATGACAGAAAAGTTTTTTTTTACATCATTCAATCCAAAATCAAGTTCAAAAGTTCTGGGAAAAAACGAAAATGTGTATAAAAAAGAAAAAAAAAAGAAAAAAAAGAATGGCAGTAAACAAGTTCGGTAAATATAAAATATCAACATCACGACATATAAATGTGTTGCCGCCAAGGATAGGAAGGCTAAGGGACCTCATGGCTTCTTTATTTATATATATACTCACAGAGCTATAATAATCAACGACATACTAAAAATGCCATTTTTAATGAAAGAACAAACAAGAGAGAACATGTTCACACGCGCAGAAATATGAATATACAAGAGAAATGAAAAATAGAGGCAAGGACTACTTGTGATAATAATTCATGCAAAATGTATTCCTCTAAAGTACAAGTAAATGGGCGTATGCAACAGGAAAGTCATCGAAACAGTAACAATTTTAACAAGAGAGAGAGGAAATACATTTATTTTTTACCTTATGCACTTGATCTAATTTAGATTAATTGTGTAGCCTTGAACACTACATTTTTAGTGTCGCCAATTTTTTTTTTTTTTTTTTTTAGAATTTGTGGTGTGGATTCTTGTATTTTTTTATCATCTTTTTGTTTGCTTAGTAGTAATATAGATGTTGGAAGAAGTGACATTGCGGTATTACTCTCCTTATATGCACGTTGTGTCACAGTGAGTTGTATACATTCACAAAATATCTTTGAAAATAGTGTTTCCGATGACGATTTGGGTAAAAGTTGTAATCACGAACAAAATTCAACTCTGACCTTGTTTATAGAATCAAAAAAATAAAACCATTTTAAAAAATAGAAGTTTTGGTCATGTTTTAGCGGCAATATTTGGATACGTTGCTTTCTGTCGGATGCGTTCATTTTATCAAGGATATTAATATCAAAAGATATTGCACATCACATCAAAACAGATTCCCCTCCCCCCAAAAATTTTTTTTTTAAAAAATAGAAATTCTATTCACATGTTGGTGGGGTCGTTTTGGTAGGTATAGAACGACTCAGTAACGAACTGAAGCGATTTGTATCAGCAGTGAAAATGATATTAGACAGTATAAGTGAGTATGTGATCCGGGCAAGACGGCGTTCTTTAAATACTGCTTAAAATCCGAACAGAAAAGGGACTATTTACTAGTAGCGAGTCACTTCCACTTCAATTCGAGTTTTGAAAAGGTATATTGAGTCCTGACAAGGCACAAATAAACAATAAGATCAAATAAAAAGGGGCCAGGGTATGTCGTGTATTCAGCCCAGTGTTGTTTTAAGCAGAATGGAGATTACACGTTCCCAACACAAACCAGCATCGATTGGTGATAGAACGCACCCCCCTTCACTAAGTTGTTACTCTATAATCACAATCAACACTCCATCAATTCCCCTATTGTGTCATTCAAACCTGAGTTTTACTCGTTTTCAACATGTTGTCTTCCCCTTTCTCTCTTCTTTTGTTCTTTATCCACTAACAATGGTGATGATTAATTGACCCAAGACGATTATAAAAGGTGTGATTTTATGTTTTCCCATGGATGACAGCCAATTTTTAGTACCTTGAGCGTTGACCCTGCATGTGTTTGTGTATTGTGTGAACTATAGAGTTCAAGGCAATAATTGTTTTAATTTCCAGGAGATACCACTCTTGTATTCCTCAAGGAATAACGCCTATGAAAAGTTAACAATCGATTTATTTCACATGCTCTGTATGTTTTAGGTCATATCATATATTTATGTACATATCATATCCCTTTAAAGAATTATTGTATTTATACCTATTTCATCGTAGGAAAATGTCACTGCAAGTTCTCTCATACATATACATGACACAGACACATAGGCAGGCAGGCAGACAGGCACACACACACACACACACACACACACACACATATACCATACACACATACATATACATACATATATATATAGATGTATTGATTGTGTTGATACATACATACATACATACATACATACATACATACATACATACATACATACATACATACATACATACATACACACACACACATACATACATACATACATACATACATACATACATACATACATACATACATACATACATACATACATACATACACACATATATACACACATATATACATACATATATACATACATACATACATACATACATACATACATACATGCATGCATGCATGCATACATACATACATACATACATACATACATACATACATACATACATACATACACACACATACATACATACATACATACATACATACATACACACACACATACATACATACATACATACATACATACATACATACACACACACACACATACATACATACATACATACATACATACATACATACATACATACATACATACATACATACATACATACATACATACATACATAACGTATTTACACACACACACACACACACACACACACATATATATATATATATATATATATATATATTTATATATATATACAATATATTTAATATATATGTATATACAGTACATGTTAAAGTACATTGATTGATCGATGACTAGATAGATAAAGTCACCCTGTCGTTGTAAATTAAGTGGTCATACTCTTCAAATGTTGCCTTTTTCCTAATGAGCAATACATGGGTAGATATAAAATTTCAGAAAATAGTATATGTCATTGATACTTATTTCCTCTTTATAGAGAAGAATCGATTCCAACATAGTTTATTATTACGCCTACAATGTAAAATATCTCGTTTGAACTTTTGTATTTATAGCTGACAGTCATATTCTTGTGTTTCTCGTACCAGTGCAATATACAAAATATAAAAATAGAATTCATTACACTTGTACTGGGTCAAGAAAGTAAGGACAAATTATTCAGTTATCTTTTTTTACAACTTGTATTAGTCTCTCGTCTTCATATTACAGTATTTTTTTTTCGATGTGAATATTTTATACGGCACTAAACAGAATGATATGAACCGGAAGTTTTATCAAATATTGTATGATTTGACTGAAGTATGAGATTGCTGGAAGAAGGTATACACGTTTGCAATGATTACGAGAGAGAGAGAGAGAGAGAGAGAGAGAGAGAGAGAGAGAGAGAGAGAGAGAGAGAGAGAGAGAGAGAGAGAGAGAGAGAGAGAGAGAGAGAGAGAGAGAGAGAGAGAGAGAGAGAGAGAGAGAGAGGGGGGGAGAGAGACAGGGAGAGAGACAGAGACAGAGAGAGAAGATAAAACTATGAGGTTAATTTTTTTGTGTTGTTACAGCTGAGAACTGTCTTGACAACGTACACGTAGATCAGGAGTTCGACAAGTGACACTTTCTTCTATCTTAGTTGTGATGTTAGTATATTTGATAGACGGTAGCAGTTGCCTGAGGAGGAGTCTCTGTGGCTCATCACTGTCATCGTAGAATATGAAACACACTCTACTCTCAGGCCTCCGTTATTCATTTTATCTATCAATAGCTCTCATCTCATCCCCAAAACATTTTAAAGTTTTATACCGTCAGCTATATTGGTTTAACTCCCCAGTGAAATCGTATCGCCCTGTTTAATTTGTCGAGAAGGAATACACTCCGTTAGGGTTGATCTATATTGAACAATATCGTCGTAATAAGGAACCCTGTATATCTAATGTAACAGAACACGATGTGTGTACCAGTGCTGGGTTCCCCTTTGTCGCATGACAGTGGCAATCTTACAAGTCTAAGCCATACATCTCAGATTTCGTTTTGTGTTGTGACGTTTAGGGTGTCAAGGAGAAGGGCATCTGTATTGGTCGATTTTTGGTGGATTCGTCTTACCGTGTGTTCTCGTCACCACGAGGTAAACAATGTTTGTTTGTTTGTTGATTGATGTACCCGTTATGTATCACTGTCACTCGGCAATGTGTTGAAGTGATTTTATTTTAGTGGTACTACCTTGAAAAAAACCCCGTCACTTGTGTCTCCGTGGGGAGTTATCCATAATTGGTTCGGGCCTTAACCCTTCGTTTTAACAGGGGTGTATTTTTTTCCCTTAAATTGTCACTTATTTCTCGTCATTTTTTGGTCAATATTTATACGTGGTTTGGTGATATCATGGCAGTGGTTTATGATTGCAGCTATGCTTGGGTGCATGCCGTGCTTACTCAGCCAAAATGCTTTCTTTGAAATTGTTACGATTCAACAAGATGCTTACAAATGAGCACGTTTTGTTTAGCGAGAAAGCGAGTACAAAATTTCTTGCGCCCTTTCAACCTCTGTCCGTCGATCACGACGCTGTAAAGCGTTCGATAGGACTTCGACCAAATCATATACATATTGGTTCTCTTATGTTTACACAATACGGTCGTTATATTAAAACCCGTGTTTGCTAACAACATAGTTTTCACACGTATTTAACAGTCCTTAATTAACGCTTCCTAAAGTACACATGATTTTTTTAATACTACACGAGTCTGAAAAATAAATACAAAATGATATTTCTGTTAAAATTTGTGTAAAATATTTACATTTTTCCCCCAAAAAATATGTGATACAAGTATTAAAATTAAATTGTGTCTTAATGATGTTGTATTTCTATTTTGAAATGACAAAGGCGTTAACGTGATATAAGAAAGTCCACTTATTAACACTCAGGATGTAGTTAATTGCACAATCGGATGGTTTTGTTAGAGTTTAACACAGAAGGTGTTATAACATGGTCTGGACAGGATGCGAGAAACGTGCAACGAGAAGTGCTATCTTCAAAACTACAACTTATTTTGCTCTCTAAATCGCCCCTGACTTCGTTAATTTATTGCATCAAAAAACAAGCAATCACTAAACTGCACAAGAAGGGGGAAACACTACCCCAATATGCCCGGGGACAAACAATTGTAAACGCAGGGCCCACGTTTATATTTTGTCGGGAAACAAAAAAACAGCTTCCGTTCTGAAATTCGATATTCTCTCTGAATAATTCCGCTGACAATAATGGGGTGGAGATGTTTACCTTGTCTAAAGAGAACCTGTGCCGTGTTTTTTTGCCGTTTGTACTTTTTTGGAGTGTTCAATCGCTTTTATTGACCAGCCCAGTTTTTCTAACTCAAATATTGGTAGACGCTAGAAAGGACTACATGGTACTTGAGAGGCATGTAGTTCTGTTGACTATCACGAAACATGTCAACGACTTATGTACAGAGAAGAGAAAAATGATTTTAGAGTTTACCGACTTTGGTAGGCTGACAGGTCAACGCATATAGATATCTCAAATCATAAGTCGCCGTGAAAATATTAATAGCGGAATGCGAACGCTGTCACTTCTAATTGCACCTAGGAAATAATCGATGACATTATCTACTAGCTCGCCAACATACTCAAACTCTGCCATCGATTTTACTGACTTTGCTGGGCCAGCTGGCCGCGACATCTGACTAATTATTCCCACTGATGTGTCAGTGTTGTTGAAACTAGTCAAATAAATGCATTCTTTACTCTTTTGACACGTTTTCCGAGCTTTTTTCATTAAAGTTTCCGTGGTTTGTGAACTTTCCCACTGACCTCTTATATGAGGATATATATTTGAATATATTGTTGATGACTTAGATAGGTGGATATTGTAGGAGCTGTGAGAATGATATGTCTAACGTATTACATGGTCCTTCGAACTGTGTAAGGTGTACACTCAACACCGATACATGCGGGACTCCTGTCCGTTCAGAGTACTCTCAATTAGCCTAGAATGGTCTAGAATAGGTGCCCATTACTACTGCTCAACGAAAGACCAACTCTTCAGTGTGATGGTTTTTCTTCATGTACGGATCTTTGGTACTTTGTGGTCTGTGAACGTAAGAACGATGAAAGTTGTCGATAGCTTAACAGAACCTCTCGGGGAGGTTTCCCTTTGTAGTAATTCTCAAGTCCATGCTTATCATAACCAATATTGCGACGAGACCTATTTTTGATCATCATCCCCGACCAAATAAGTCTTTGTTTCTCAAAGGATATCAGAACACAAGATTCTCGAATTGTTCATTTTAGCGGAGAAATAAGTTCATGGTAAATTTGTAAGAGTACTTCTAAGAAACAACCCATTCGCTGATGATGAGCACCAGAAGACTGGTTGGCGCGGGCCTGAATTCTTAGGTGGGAAACTTTCACTTTTACCCCATCTCAAGTGCCGTATAAGCTGCTTCTTTCTCCCCTTTAAGCGTTCGATATTAGTTTTCCTGCAACTTATACACGAACAAGTTACCACTAGCACTAGTTCAGATCCGATTGGCATCATAATAAAAAGCCAACGGCATATTTTTTTTTTAAGTCTGTGTATTGAACAGACGGACTAATGAAAGTCCAAGTGAGTTTATTGCACTCGTGATTACGTAATATTTAAAACCAGTGCACAGTTGGCCTGTGTGGACATACTTGTTGACGTGCAAATTGAGTCAATTGTTAGGCGATTTAAACTTCGATCTGCCCGACAAGGTCTTTCGCTTCTCACGTGAGAAACGTCTTGGAGTTGAAGCTCACAGCTGTAATTCGAATCTGCTTTTTTATATTGAATCGTGGTGGATTATTTTCATAGAAACGTAGTCTAAAAAAAAAAGTGATGTCAGGCGCACAAATTACATGAAAAAAATTACGTATGCAAAATAAAACGACTTCTACGGAGTAGAAAAGTCAGAAGTCTGACGGATACACACGCTGTCGGCTTCTTATACAGTCAGAGAAATCAGAAGTTAGAAATGAACGTATAACTAGCAGTCGATCACCGTCCTTCAAAGTTTTGTTGATCATTAATTTTAAACACTGTACTTTGGGTTTTTGATGAGAGTCAACTTATATCATCTGATTCCCTGTGCCCTTTCATTTCACTAAATAAAAAAACAACTAAATTTAGCTCCATTGTTCTGATTTTGTTCCTCAATAAAGGACTACCGGAATGTACGGATTGACACGATTTAACATGCTTGTATCCATTCATTCACTCAAAAGAACAGAATGCTAAATCATATTTTTTTTGTGTGTTAGGAAACATATTCACTCGGGAAGCAAATTAAAGAGAAAGCAAAACAAAACTAAAGTTATGTAAAAAAAAAAAAAAAAAAAAAAAAAAAGTATGAACGAACATGCACAACTGAATGGAACTTTTTTCATTTCATTAACGAAATAGCTGTGGTAATGGGACATTTTCAAACCCGCTTTAAATTTTAATGTCTTCTGAACCCATTTTCGAAGACTTGTTTTTGTTTCAGTAAGAATTTATCATTTCAAAATTCATATGTACTTGCCTACTCATGGAGGTTCCAGCATGCTGGGAATGTTTGCTTTTTCGTATGATGCTTACAAAAGATGGTTGCTTATGGACACCTCGTAGCTTATGTTGTAGTTTACGTCTTTTTACGTTGATGTGTGTTTTTCTGAAACTGAACCAACATTAGGGGTCTAACTATGAGTGGCGAAGACCACGCGTATGTCTCTTCACCGGCTACCTTATTTTGTCTTTCTCACAATAACGTTCTGCAATACTTTAGTATGTTTTTATATATCGACACACAAAGCTTGTTTACCGGTGTTTTCTTTTTTTGGGGCTATATAAGAGGCAATGCATACAAGTGTTAAGAAGAGGAAGACTAGCTTGTTTCTGTGTTTACATTTCCAACTTTTACTGAAAGGTAAATTACTGAGGCGGTCTAGTCGAGACAATACTGAAGATAGTCAAGTACGATGGTCTCTACACATTTCGGACAATAGGGCCAGTCAGTGAGGGGGTATAGAAACCTCGCCTTTATTCGTACAAGTCCGTGGACCTCGTATCACCAAGTAGCGCACGTGCGTTCAGCATTATTCAACTATTCCTCGACGTTTAGAAAACATCACACACCAAACATTTTGTATGTAGTACGCGTTCTACTTCCATTAGAGCTTGTTAAGAGTGAAGACTCGCGTGATTCCAAACGCTAAAGTAAATTCTTTTAGAGAAGTAGAAGTTCTTCAAATGACAGCTGCTAGGGAGATTTGGCTTTTCATAAAGATTCTAGCTTGATCATGATATTTACCCTTCTTCTCATCATGACATGCACGCCCTAGCTACCTTCCCGCACCAGGGTGAAAAAGGTCACGTCATTTTTATTGACGATAGTTTCCCACACTTTGTGTTTCCGAATGTTTCACTTCCGCTTTAGCCCTATGTTTTGTACATTAAAGCTGGTTTGTGTTGGACGGGAGAACTCAATGTAGCCGAGTGCAGGCAAGTCGAACTGTACTCAAGCGTAAACCGGGGGGATCCTCCGGTTTCACCACTTTAAACATGAACAGTTTTTCCACAACCAGAGCTTCCCCTTGTTAATTGTTTCGGCGTTACGATGAACGGCTGTACCTTTATATGTCCTGTTTGATATAGAAGGGGCCCGAAGAAAGAACTTTTGTGCTTGAAAACAACAGTATGAAAAAAGAAGCTGGTCTGAGAATTGATTTGGTCTTAAGGTTTCAACAATTTGGGAGGAGCCCAGACTTTGACGAGAGCTGTTGGTATAACGTTTTGTTGGGAGCCGGCCAAGGCTTTCTAATTAGTGCAGTATACAAGAATGCAGTGAATTATTGACCTGGCTGAGAAAAAAAAATTGGGCCGCGGAGGTTGAATCTGCTTAGTATTAATAAGTGTTCCCCAGTAAGCTTCAGATTCTTGCATAGACTCCTCCCAATGTGCCGCCCCACAAGGTTGACTCATACAGGACGGCTAATTAGCTTCTCTGAGATTGGCCCCTACAACCCCCAACAACATTTCCCCCATAGTTTAGTGGTGGCGGGTCCTCTAACACAATGGAAGCTGATTAACGTTTCGGCTAGACTCTACCACGTTCTTGGCATGTTCGGACCAGGTGTGGTGGTAACAGTCATCCAAGCAAAAAGAATTCAAAGTGAAAAAAAAAGGTTACATATTTATTGATAAACTTTCAACTCTTTTCCCCCCTTTTTTTTGGGGGGAGGGGGTGTTTTCATGCTGTTTGTGATGCCTATGACGTCATCGGGTTTATTGGTCAACTAGCAAGTTCACTGAACTGGAAAGGGGTCTATTGTTCTTTGGCTGGAGTAATTGAGATGGAATTAGCCCAAATCCCCGGTAGCTTTGCAACGATAAGTGAATATAGGGAAGATTACAGAAAAGCACCATTTCAAAATCTCCTTACGACCCCTACTTGCTTCAAAACGACTCATCATTTGCATACTGTAAAAGAATAGAGATGATATACACAACAACATTAGACTGTTACGTACTTTGGTTGACGCAGCATTCACTTCCAAGTGTCTATAGAATTAAAGTTGTAATAAAGAAAATCTACGGGGGAAAAAAAGCGCCAACTTTGAATGCGCATACCATAGTGGCCACCTACCATCCAGTTGAAAAGTAATCGCTCTCAGCTTAAAGTTGGGGAAACCCACTTGTTCAAATCTTTTCTGTAGGTTTGTTTGAGTTCCTCCTCGTACCTTCATCTATTGGTCGACCACCATTGCTGTTATTATCGGGGCAATGAATGGGTGTATTTTATTCTGTGATGACATTTCTGTTTATTGAGAAGGAGAGTGTGGTCGAATCGAGTCAGGCGTTATACTGAATCGCAGTGTGATATTTCCCTTTTGTCATTTTAATGACATTTGGGACAAACACTCGTTGGATTTTATTAGTACCAACTTTTAACAATTTTTTAAAATCAAAACCGATCAGATGTATCGCTACTTCGGTTTAATATACCCACACTGGTAAAACAGTGGGCCCACTGATAGAAATCTGTGTTTGGGAGTTTACAATCCCAACTATTTATTATATGAGAAAAATATTCCAATTTGGTGCCTGTATATCACTACAAGTGTTGCATATCTTGTGGGATTATACCAGGTGAGACTTCCCCCAATTCATCACGAACTACAACCGTGAAAACAATTTTGACACGGTCGCGTCAGGAGAGATAGGGTGTACATAGTTTTGACAACATGGGAGGAATAAAAGACCGGCCTACTGGGAGATGCGACTAATTCGGGGAGTTTTATCGAATTTTACGAACAAAGTGGAATTTATCGATGGTGGGCTCATATAATATTTAAATGTCTACGACGCACCAGGTATCGGATTTTAATGGGCGAGTATTCAACGTAAATACACTTGTTGAAAGTTGTATCGATCAGTCAGGCACACGGAGCTGGGGAAAAGAAACAAATGGTTAGATCGTTTACTAGCAGTATAATTATATGGTAATGTTAAAATAATATCACATCAACCGTTCTTTTATTTGAAATATAAATTAAGAAATCAGAAAATTAACTAACATGATAATAACAGTCTCCCGGTGCGGTACCAAATGACTTTGGTGTTTCGACAACACGTCATCACCACCACCAGCTGTGCTTATACGTTTTTTCGACCACTTCTATCAATTTTTTTCTCTCATACTTGTTTGTTTGTTCGTTACTTCCTGCCGAAGGTGAAAACTTTTTACACAAACTGTCGAAGTAAAAACAATTTCTGGACGTTTGTTTGCTAACACACAAAATAACATAGAGAAGGAAATTGTGTCGGCGAACTTCAAAACACCTCCTGTACCAATCGATAGGTTGAAGTTTACACAGTAGATATACTCACGCGAAGCTTTCACTTAATGGGCGTCTAATGCAGGGCCAGTCAGCAGGGGGCTCACTGCGTAATACAGGTAGTACTTAGGTCTGGCATTAGTAAGCAATGCGAAGTTCTTCACATTCATTTTGTAGCGACACTTTACTTTTGGGTGTGTCTCCTTGTGGTCGGGCGTCCAGGTGCATATTCTAGGTTTGATGGTGGTAGTGCTGGGGAGTTTTTCAAATACTTTCATTTCAGAGCGCATAGCCAAGCCCCCTGTTCGAAATTCCCTTTCCTTTCACGCGTTTGTAGTTGAACACCGTGCCGCTTTTGCCCGGGGTCATTTACATATGCTGCATCGATCCTCCATTTGCTTTCACCGGACACACCGGTGTCCATGAAACATACGTAGACACTATTCATCCGGATATAACTGTACGAGTAAAATTCGTTGACTCGTAAGGCCGACACTTTGATGACGATACGACCATATTTATGCCACATTTTGGAAAGTTGGCAGACATTGACAGAATAAAAGCTATAATATTGATCAGGACTTTTATTAATGATAGTCTCTCTCTCTCTCTCTCTCTCTCTCTCTCTCTCTCTCTCTCTCTCTCTCTCTCTCTCTCTCTCTCTCTCTCTCTCTCTCTCTCTCTCTCTCTCTCTCTCTCTCTCTCTCTCTCTCTCTCTCTCTCTCTCTCTCTCTGAGCTCATCTACGCCCGTTATAGCATAAAATAAAATATAACGCGTCGGACATTATTTGCCCTCATTTTCTGGATCCCAAGTTTAAGTTCATATTTTATCTCAATATGTAAAGTGTCATAGGGATTATTTCTGATTATCTCAACCAGATTGAGGAGTGTTTTGATTGGTCTACAAGACATAAACACCGAAGTATGACTTTCAACCAACCAATCAGAGACTAGTTTATTTCCAGGTGGATCTAACCTTGTTATTTGCAAAACGTACAATAATTAAGTATGTACCAATTCATCCCCAATGGTGGGCGACGCCCAAAATAAAAAATCGAGTGGTATCAGGTTGAGTCATACTCGCCTACGCACCTTAGCTGTACTGGTCACAGCTCATCAAAAGATACGAGTCGACCGAATATGTTGGATAGGAGAGTAAAGTAGCGACAAACGCGGGAATGAGAGATTTGCTAGCCTAGAAGATGGAGAAGTTTTATGCGTCTCGCACATTGTATGCGCCCTTAAGTGCAGTACCCATTCAAGTTAATTACGCTCATATCGCTTGGAGGCCAGCATATACCTATCTACCCAACAAGACTTTTTTTCTCAAATATGCAAATTTGTAATAGCCCGGGGCGTGCAGCATTCAGCGGCTCGTCCTGCTTGTTGTAAAAATAACAGGGTGAGGGAAAACCGGTCGATGAAGGCAAACACGAAACTTTGCGGATTGTCCAAACGAGCTTTTTACAACGCCGAGAATTAGATGATGCATGATAAACAGAAAGCGATCAGTGCTAGTGACAATGAATGAATATGAAAATAAGTATTGTTATAGCGCTTTTTATAAGGAAGTTATTTGTTTGTACTATTTATCCATTTTTTGTATGATCGTCCCCGCTTTCCCCCCAACCCTTGCTTTTTTCTTTTGACGTCATGAGTTAAAATACCGGTGTGGGAATGATGAATTCGTACCTTATACACGAGTAATGTAAAGATACCCGCACAAGACCACCATATAATGAGAGACCGCGGCGGCGACAGAATTAAAGTGTTTTTTTTTCATGCATTACACACCGCGTGGAATCGTTATCATTTTTCCAGCACACTCTTCTTAATGTTCGTGATGGCCGGCGTCGTGTTTTTACACGTCCCAGGGTTTGCAAGTCACGACGGCTACCCCTAATCAAAGTTTACGCCATCGTACCCTCTTATTAGCGTGAGTGGTAAAACACGCGGCGAAAATGCAGCTCGCTGCCGTATTTTAAATTGAGGTCGCCAATTAGAAGCCGGTTCAATACATTTTGGCTAATGGGTGCAATATCAAGGCAGTGTTGAGAGGTCATCGCGAATGACTACTGGTTTGCTACTAAAGAACTTCGCACAAATATCACATACTCCATAGCTTTCTCATAAGAGACACTCGCTTCATGTAATTATCAAACAACATTTTTTTTAATTCACATGTATTCCTAATTTAAAGCTCTGATGTTAACAATCATGCTGTGAAACTTGGAATAGCCAAAATTCGTTCTCAGTTCTGAAAATGTCTTCTAGTACTCAGCAAAAATTTGGCGCCTTTTTAAAAATATATCTAAAGTTTTGAAACAATAGTCTGGTAGTCAAAGTGAGAACATTAAAACAGTTACTGTCAAACGTTTCGTCTCAATTCTGAAAAAAATGTCTTCTGTCAAAACTGCTGAGGAATAAACCTAAAGCTCTGATGACAATATCGTCTGGAAGTCAAAGAAATAAATCAGCCCGCCAAAACAGTGTTGTTAGTTCTGAAAATATATTCAGGTTGTCATACTCTGTAAAGTTATCCTGCTAAAACTTCGAAACACATGTCTTAGTGCATTTTTTCTGATAGTCATGGGGGGGGGGGGGGGAGAGGGCGCACGCCAACTTGTTTTTGGTTCTGAACTTGAAAATGTAGTCTGTTACTTTGAAATTAATCCTGCCAAAAAAAGCGGGAAAAGTTAATTAAGTGCAGTTTTAAACCCAAACCTCTTGTGACATTGTCGTCTGATAGTCTCAAAAAAGACCGCCAAAAGTGTTCTTAGTTCTGACAATATAGATAATTTGTAAAGTATACTACCAGAGACTTTGAAAAAAAAAGTTGCTTGAGTATATTCTGACCTAGAAAAAAACCCCGCTAAAATCTGTTGGCCTAAAAAAACGTCTGGTAAGCATAATATGATAACTATCTCATCAAGGATTTTGAATAAATTTGTTTGGCATCAGCTGAAGTTCTGTTCCTTTTCTTATCGAAGTGAATAAATAAATAAATACGAGATTTCTAAACTCATACCACGCAGGACTACTAGTAACAGAGTTACCTTTACCGATCGAATTCCGTTTTTTTCCACGTAAACTCTTAGCCTTCCTGGAAAATACACGAAAGATAAAAAACCCGGTCTTTGATATAGCTAGAAACTCTCACTTCCAGGTGGAAATAATGATGTAAAAGAAATAAGAAGTTTTCCTTAAAAAATTGTATTTTTTTGATGATTTGTTGTTCAACGTGTTCGTTTCAATCTACTATCGGACCAGAGAAAGGAACAAGAACCGGTCTTCCCAAGGACGCGGTTTTTTTGTTTAATGTTTTGAATTTGCTTGTAATTGTCATTCCTTTGTTTGTTTGTGTGTTAGTTTATTACTCATGGCATTTGATTTTGTTTATCTACTCGAACATGTTTCACTTCTTTGGAAGTGATGTCATTTTATCAGTCTTTTAGTGTTGACTTTAATTGCCGCAGTCCTTTGAGAAAGGACTGTGGATACATAAACAGGCGTTGAAAGGTATTCCATCTCTACATGTAAATGGGAGTGAGCAGGGATTGATGATGATCTGGGTATGTGTTAAAATACATTTTATGGTTGTGTGATCGCCTTTGAAATCTTCCAAGCGTTGGTCTACGGGGAAATAAACAATATTGGCAGGTCACGTTACAATGTTACATTATTTAGTAATTCCAAAAAAAAAAACCCGACGTTAACATCATTTCTATCTTTCTCTTGTTCTTTGATTTCAGATCGCCTACGATTTCTACAAATGATGGGGTCGCCGTATGAGGACTGAGAACCTTGTGATAAAAAAAACCACCATGTTTGCACTCAGAACGTGTACAGTGAACCTACCCGGCGGTACGATTACGTAAATATGAACGCACCTGCATCTAATGACACAGCCTGAGTGGGGTGAGGTCAGAGGTCAAGTCAATTGCGGCTACCGTGTTACACTGTGTACGATATATCAGCTGCTGTTACCGAGCCATTCATTTGTGTACGAGATATCGGTTATTATTTTTACATTGTCAATCAAGACATTCATAAACTTGATGGAGCTGTGTGGGCTGGGAACGCCGCAAGAACACCAAACTACTAGTAGTAGAGTCTCTACAGAGAAGGAAAAAGAGTCAGGGGAAATCAACATAAGATTCCTTGCTGTCATTAGCTGTGCATTAAGTAGTGGGTGAAATACTATCAATGATATATTTGATGAGAATTATAGTAGGGTACCCTAGTACAGTTTTTTTTCATATCAATCTATCTTTTTTTTCCAAAAGTTAATAAACTCTTTTCATTTCTGACTGAACATTCGGTTTAACTGCATATTCTATTCAGAATTATAAAATACATGTATATGTATGTATGTATGTATGTATGTATGTATGTATGTATGTATGTATGTATGTATGTATGTATGTATGTATGTATGTATGTATGTATGTATGTATGTATATATGTATGTATGTATGTATGTGTGTGTGTGTGTGTGTGTGTGTGCGTGCGTTTATGCATGAGTACGTGTATGATGTATGTGTGAAGAGCTCTGTAAGAAAAGTTGGTAGACTTCAACAACTCGTTTCCCCCGTTCTTCTTCTGCTTCTTTAAGAAAGTCGTGTTCTCGTTAAGACACTCGACATACGCAACGGAAAACCACCGATTGGTGATCGAGGCACGTAAATTGGTAAACAAAACGTTGCGTTTGTCGGTTTTTTAGACGAACCATGCGAACAGGGTCCTGACCTTGTTGTTGAGAAGCGAATTTTGCCGACTCTAATGGGCTCTCTGTGATTAAGCCCGGTGTAGGTATAGAGATAATCACACTAAGAACGTGACATAGTGGTGTGTCTGGTCTACTATACCCTGCTAGACGAATCCGCAATGTTTTGACTTAACTGAAATCTCTCCAACAACTTTCAGAACACATTCACTATTCATAACACACGTACAACGGTAGAGGGTTCTTCCCGGCATCGCTTCAACAAACTGCATTTTATTGATGACACTCTCTCCCCTTTTACTTTGACTATAGTGTCGTCATTTCAATGGCAGCCAATGTAACTGCGTCGTTGACGATTACGAGTAAGTGAAAAAAAAACCACGGGTTTTATTCTTCTGTCGAAATTGATAAATAATGACGACAATAGCGAAAGAATGAGAAAGCTTAACACCTAGTACAATACACAGTGAAACATATATTGTCAGACACAACGAAATAGATATAAAAAGTTCTCTTTACACGCGCAGCAGAGACAATTGTGAACAATCTAACGAACAGCATTTTATTGATATAGAATTTGTAAAGCAAGTCACTCCCCAATCGTTAGCTCTTTCTATATATATATATATTATCAACAGTGAAGTTCAACATCGAGCAATCGCACGTGTTCTCGGACCGTTACACGATACCTCGGATTGTTTCAAGGAGGTATGACGCATCGCAGCCACCGTCGCTATCGGCGCAAGAATGTGAAATATTTTCGGAAAACACGCTCAGGTGAATCAAAAGGGAAGGTGAAAGTCTGCTTTAGTTTATTTGTCTTAAGAGATGGTTTGAAATGAGGAACATAGCCCTTCACGCCACATGGTCCTACTCGCTGCGACATTTGACGCGCTATACCACTTAACAATACATTCCCCCATTTGTTCAAACACTTGTTGCCATGGTAACCACACGTGTACTAATATTGACATGGGCTGTATATGGCTGTATTTTTCGTGCTTGTGTACTCTACGTGCCCTACGATGTACCAGTAAGGCCTGGCGAAATACGCAGACACCAAATTTGAAGTAGATCTGTCTTACCCAATATTTCAACCGTCATCATCGACTTCAAGTGATACTTACACTTTGTTTTCCTAACTCTTATTTTTTTCAAAACCGACCTAATTGTGTATAATATGCCATATTTGAATTTTCCGCGAAAGCTCCTTTTTTATCACTTTTTTTTAAAAGTTTTCCCTAAAAAAGGAATACTACAGCTGCCCCTGTAAACTTTAAAATACTGTTGTTTTTTATGTATACCAAAACAAGTTTTGGTTTTTCTGGCTGCTAATTATGTGCGGCGCCGGTGACACATACGAGCTGCAAAAAGTAGCGAGGAGTGTCATTTCGCTCAGAAGCATAAGAACACCAAGTTGTTCTCATAAGCAACCATTTCGAGGCCTCGAAAGCCGAGATGGTCGTTCTAGTTTTAGTTACTGATGTAAGTTGTACAGGCTTCCGATTTCAAACGTGGGCGCTCAATTGAAAAATGCGTTTGCTTTCAGCCAAGCTGGCAGGCCGTCAGACTCCTCTATAACGTTACCCCGAAGCTATCGCCGGACCCGGATCGTTAATAGAAACACTTAGAACTAGCAAATAACTGTTATTAATGTAGCCCAAAATAATCACCTACCCTGCCGAGATCCTACCTATGCAAGCGAATTTTCTTTCAAAATTGCTGAAATGTGCAGTGTAGTATCAGTTTTCAGTTCAGAAATTAGGCGACCAAGGTAGTTTGAAGGCGGGAAAGTTGAGCAGACGATGAAAATACCCTGTTTATTCGATATCACGTGAGATGTCACGTCACTTTAGCTGTCTATATATTGTGGTTTCGACAGCGTGCATATACCCACAGCGAGTACAGAAAACAGATATTCTAATTCGGGTTGGTGATTGTAATGATGTGTCACACCGCTGTAGGGTGTATGTGTGTGTAGAAGCCGGCACAACGCTCACACTCATCTTTCCATATGAAAAAAAATGAGTCTATAACAACAAAAAAGTGGGTCGAATTTAACGATCGTGCGTTTTTCGCTCGTTTCGCGCCAGAAGATTATGATGTGGACCAGCTTTCGTGATAATTAAAGACTTTTTTCTTTTATTTCGGGGTAAAAATTGGCACGTATTTTTGGTCACATTTGCGATTTTTTTTCGATTAATGGTTTGACCGTGATAGCAACAGTAGGAGTGACTCTTCGTCGGATTATGGACTTCACACGCAAACACAGCAACTAATTTTTTACGCATTTTGCAAATGTCTATGTCAATATGCCAAAGGGATCGCTCAATATGCACCATTAGACATAAATAACGTATTTAAACAAATATCTAAGGTTTAATTGCACATTTGAATGTGTACCATGTAGTCGGTTCAATGTTCCCGCCAATCTTGCGGTGTCGTTCACTGACAACAAAGTTAAGGATCGTTACAATAGGGTATACCCTCATGATGATATACACTTCATTTCCAACGTTTATGTACAACCTTCTAAATTCCTTTATCGATATTATTTATTACACCACGCGGACAAAATTGCCGCCGTAGATAATGTTCTATATTGACTATCTATTATCGTCTGCATACGGCTTTCCATCATTAGTTTGGGGGATCAAAAAGACAAAACCTTTCATCACAAATACATTGCAATACATACATACATACACACATACATACATACATACATACATACATACATACATACATACATACATACATACATACATACATACATACATACACTGCAATAAATACATACATACATACATACACTGCAATAAATACATACATACATACATACATACATACATACATACATACATACATACATACATACATACATACACTGCAATACATACATACATACATACATGCATACATACATACATACATACATACATACATACATACATACATACATACATACATACATACATACATACACTGCAATACATACATACATACATACATACATACATACATGCATGCATACATACATACATACATACATACATACATACATACATACACACACACACATACATACATACATACATACATACATACATACATACATACATACATACACTGCAATAAATACATACATACATACATACATACATACATACATACATACATACATACATACATACATACATACATACATACATACATACATACATACATACATACATACATACATACACTGCAATACATACATACATACATGCATACATACATACATACATACATACATACATACATACATACATACATACACAAACTCACATAGACGAGATAATTTTCTTCGCAGACTTTGATCTTGAACGTAATCGAAAGGTCGGGGTCGTACATTTTGTATTGTGTATCGTAATAGCCGGTGCCAAAAAACTGTTGAAAATTGGTGCAATCATGATAGTAGTTGTCCGTCTGATGTCGCTGTAAATTAAGCGGTCTCTTTTGAACACAAGTAGGAGAGATGACACTGTGCCACATAAAACGCGTGAAGTGAGAAAAATTAGGGAAAATGATGAGCTTGAATAGTACTGATAAGAACAGAAGGGGGATGGGAAACAATTGGGGTAGGACTCTGCCGAGCGAAATTGGAGACACGTCTATAACAATGGCAGATAACGACTTCTCTTTGTCCAACAAATGGGGAGGGATGCAGGCACCGCTATCGGCCCGGAAACGGTTGCTAAGATTCCATAACCGTTGCCATGCAACAGGCAAGCGAGGAAAAGTCGCTGAGATGAGAAATGAAATCATCCGAATCACGACCATCAACCCCCCCCCCCCAAAAAAAAAAAAAAAAAAAAAAAAAAAAGTCAACTTTTGAACAGACAAAAACGTAAAAAATTCAGTCGTAAGAAATTTCGAGATGGGAAAATGCATTTAATTATTGATGAAGTGGATGATGTAGCGAGGACTAGATTGTACTAATCCAAATTATGGAATACGCCATACTAATCTTATCATGATATGTTTATTTCATGAAGCAACAAGACGTGTGCAGGGCGCGAGCGATACGAGTCTTCTGGGAAATGTGCTAGACGATTGTTTCGCCAATTAAACTGGCTCGTAATTCAAATGACACGTTCTATCTATGTTTTCCATATAAATTTTTGATGTACCATCCGGAAAAACCAAAAAAAAAACTGAGAGACGATTGAATGAATGAGTTTAGCTTGCAATCGCAAGCTTCTGCATAATTTATCCGTCGGATTTTACAGTAGAGAGAGTCATATCCGGATGCGGGTTCAGTCGAGTTTTTAACCGGCCTAAAATGTCAAATCGCGCTCCCAGAGCGATAAGTAGTCAACAAAATATGTTATTGGTAATAGCAATGTGTTAAATCATAACTATTCATTCTGTTGACACGTTGTCTTACCTCTAAATGATCTAAGGATACGCTTAGATTAGGATATCGCATGCATTATCTTGCAATTAGCAGATCTTCATTCCGTAAAGCAGGCAAATTAAGTTTCATTCTGTTTTAGAACTGAAATTGATTTCCCTGTGGAGCAGTTCATTATTCGATGGTGACATTTCATACGAGGCAGTTCTCTCGTATTGGCAATGTCGCCTAGCTGACGAGGCGAGGTAGAAGAGTAACTTGGACATCTCCGTTGATCAAGTTCTGCCGTGTCGACTCGCATTTAATATTGTACATGAGATAGTACATTTAAAATGCAACACGGAATCATGATATATATATGCAATGTATTATTATCAGATGAAAAGCGACATCTAATGAAATGCAATATCGGGAGTCGATACGATGGGAGCATTGCCATTTTCAGAACACACAAAATGCAACATATGGCTGGGGTAACTGAAACGTGAAATGAAATGAAACCTTAAGTCCAGAATTAGGAGCCAAAATTGAACGTTCTCTAGCCGTACATATGTGGGATACTACGCGGAAATTATCAAAGTGTAAGATTTCTTGAAACACAACACAACACAACACAACACAACACAACGCAACGCAACGCAACGCAACGCAACACAACGCAACGCAACACAACACAACACAACACAACACAACACAACACAACACAACACAACACAACACAACACAACACAACACAACACAACACAACAAAATAAATATAGATTGTACATGACACTTTTCATTAAATGCAACACAGAAACGAATCAAGCCCAAATTTATATGTATCGAAACACGTAGTCGAATAGTTTCTATCAATTTTGATGAGATGTACGCATAACAGAAACGTACCAAGGGCAACTTTTAAGAAATGAAACACGTGATTAAATACATTGTGTCAATTTCGATGAAATGTAACACACAGAAAGAAACGAATCACATACATTTTTTAAACCATGAATTGAAACACGTGCTTAAATGGTTTGTAGCAATTTCATGAAACGCAACACAGAAACGAAGCAAGTTCAATTTTTATGAAACGAAACACACGGTCAACTGATTTGTAGCAATTGTTAATAAATGTATTCATAGAAACATGGAACCAAGGGCAACCTTTTTAAGAAATGAAACTCATGACCAAATGAATTTTAGCACTTTGATAAAACACAATACGAAAGAGAACCAAGTCCAACTTTTTTCATAAATCGAAACACGAGCTCAAATTATTCGTAGTAATTGTGATGAAATACATCACAGAAACCAACCAAGGGCAGAATTTTGAAAGAAATTAACAAGGTCAAATACATTAATAAATTTGGATGAAATGTAACATAGAAACAAACCAAGGTCAACTTTTTTTTTTAAAGAAATGAACTTGTTCAAATAAATTGTGGCAATTTTAATGAAAATGTAACATAAGCGCAACATTTTTACGAAACGAAACATACGGGTAACAAACTGTTACGAACTGATGAAAGCAACATTATGAATAAACACACGTTATTCTTTACACGAATCCAATACTCCAAGTGAACAACAATCAATCGCAACATTTAATGAATAGAAACTCGGTAATATGAAATGTAACACTTTCATTGAAATGCAACATTAGAAGTCGAAATTTAACACAACGAAATAGTACACTTTAAAAGATGAAATACAACATGAGGGGTGGGGTGGGGGGAGGGGCATTTCTTGTATTTCGAGCATAGGGCGACATGAGAGGTAACGTATTGGTGCGATATGCAACACGGGGAAGTGATACGTGACACTGCAATATGATGAATGAAATACGACACACGGGGAGAAATAAACTAATAGTTGTTGAAATAAGACATAAGGTCGGATAAAAAAGCTGGGATTTGACTGAAATTTAACAAATGGGAATGAAATGTAACACCATAGAAGGCGTAATATTGAAATGAAATCAACATAGGGATCGTAACGGGCAAACTGATACATTTCATGAAACGAAACATGTGGGCATATGCAATGTACCATATTGGTGTATCAGAAGTGAAACTTCGTGCACCGAGAGTCCCAAAGAGTAATATTTCACAATTGTATACGTATTACATGGATGAAATGCAAACTAGAGATCGGGCACATATGATTAGCAACTGTAACATTTGATGAAATGGACACATTTTGTCTTCTATTGGCAACTGTAAAGTTTGATGAAATGGAAATACTGTGTCACTCTTCTTTTCGCAACTGTAAGCTTAACATTTGATGAAATGGACACACTGTGCCTTTCATTCGTAAATGTAACATTTGATGAAATGGACACATTCTGCCTTCCATTCGCAAATGTAACATTTGATGAAATGTACACATTGTGCCTTCTATTCGCAAATGTAACATTTGATGAAATGGACAAATTGTGCCTTCTATTCGCAAATGTAACATTTGATGAAATAGACACATTGTGCCTTCTATTCGCAACATTGGTGAAATGTACACACTGTGCCTTCTATTCGCAAATGTAACATTTGATGAAATGAACAAATTGAGCCTTCTATTCGCAACATTGGTGAAATAGACACATTGTACCTTCTATTCGCAACATTGGTGAAATGGACACATTGTGCCTTCTATTCGCAACATAGGTGAAATGGACACATTGTGCCTTCTATTCGCAACTTTGGTGAAATAGACACATTGTGCCTTCTATTCGCAATATAGGTGAAATAGACACATTGTGCCTTCTATTCGCAACATTGGGGAAATGGACACATTGTGCCTTCTATTCGCAACATTGGTGAAATGGACACATTGTACCTTCTATTCGCAACATTGGTGAAATAGACACATTGGGCCTTCTATTCGCAAATGTACCATTGATTAAAAGGAGCACATTTTATTTGGAATTGTAAACATTTGATGCAACAGACTTGTCATGCCTTATATTTGGAACCAAAATGAAACAACTTATAAAATGTAATAAAACAAAGTGAAATGAATTGCAGCATTATGTGATGAAATGAACACAGAAAACCCACATGGTTTCTGAAACTTACACGAATTAAGAAAAATGTAGCATTAATGACAAGATATATCCCTGAAATGTAACATGGACACTTCTAGTGATGGACAACAATGTATGAAATGCGACGTCAGAATAGATAAAATGTTAATCAGCTGAAACGAAACACACAATTTGATGAAATGAATTACTTAATGACATGATACATCGGAACGAATGAAATGAACTTTGGAAACATCTGGATAGACACATTTAATGAAATGTACCACCGGGGTGGATGAAATATACAACATTTATGACATATATCACGGTGGAGAGATCAAATACTCAATTTGTGTAAATTAACATTAATGAAGCAATATACAATATTTCATATGATATACTATGATGGAACAAAAAAAATGAAAAACAACATATTTTCACTCGTGAAATTAAGTAGGGGATACTTAGCAGGCGATATTTACTATTTTTTACAGCTGCAACTTTATGTAAGTGTGGAATCGGAAACAAATCTTTCGATCGCATTGTGGATGAAATGGACACACTAACCAATGTCTGACGTTTGGAAATTTTAGGTGTTTGGATGAAATACACGTGGATTGTAATCGATGGCGCCAAATGTTACATAAAAATATGAACATGGTGCAATGTGATTATGTGAAATGTAACACGGATGTTACAAGTATTACATAACTGATGTGAAATATAAGGTAATAGCACAATATATGTAGTTTGTGACCAAATTGAACATTTGAGCTATAATTAGATAAAATTGTTTAACAAATGGAGGGGTGTGATATTAAGGAGAACATAGACTTGCAGTGCGACGTTATTGAATATTCGATGAAAAGTATATATAAAGATGAAATAGATGGGGGGGGGTTATTAAGACGACAACATTTATGTCTTGATTTTAAAAGAAGAAACACATACAGGAAGTAGTGAACTTTGGTTAAGTTTACGTTTCAACGAAACAAAAAATACGAAATGCGGAAGTGGGGAGGATCTTTTTTTTGTCTGTAATATTTACAACAGCAACGATACTTTCTAACATTAGATGAAAGCTCAACGTTAGCGCTGATTGCCTGACCAACTTAAGGAAAGGTGCACGTATAGCGTCGATAATAAATGAGTTGTGAGGTCTTGGTCAACGGAATGATGGACATAAATCGAGTCACTTGTCAGACTATATGAGCAGTAGGCCGCTAGGTTAGTATTCAACAGAGAGCAGCTGGAACTAACGTAAGCTAATCAGTTAACACGAAGTACAAGTAATTCTACTGCCTCATCTCTGGAGATGCTTAAAGCGTTAGAGGTGTCGTAGAATTATCTGTGTTCTATATTAACACACATGTCACCGCAAATTAATACAGAGTCAAGTTGATTAAAAGTTTTGCAGCTTTCGTCTACCGTACAGACAGCGTGTCCGCTCGTCTGGGATCTTTCTATACACTGCTATGTATGTATAACCGAGAGGACGAAAACTAAAAATGTTGCCAACTCAGTCAGTACAGATTCGCCCCTCGTCAACCGAGCGTGACGTTGGCTGTAATAAGCATTGAGATGTGACGAGTAGTTGAAATCTAACAATTTTGTAAGTGACATCATCTGTGAAATGTGACAATAGATAACAAATGCGTATTACTGTGTTATTTTACTATAACAGTCGATCTAGCGGTGACAGTTCGTTGATGGTTTTGAAAATGTGATCTAAGGAGACTCATGGCGATGGTCGCCGTCACTTGTACTAACCACCGAAAACACACTACTGCGACAAGCTTGGCTGCATTCAATTGACTCGTTCCTGGATGACCCGTTTTTCACAACAATTCTTTTTAACTCGTTTCCAAATGTCATCAGTCGAGCGGAAAATTGTGAAGTATATTTCAGACAATATTGAAGAATAGAAACAGATACACCAAGCGTTGCATACTAAGCAATCATGTGTGAGAGAGGATAAATATACGTTAGTGCAAAAAACAACACACAGAAAAAAAAGTCAAATTCATGATGATGCTCCACGTCCGAATGGAAGAGCTACAAACTTTCATTCTAAATTTATGAAGTAACCTCTCAGCCAGATACTTCCCAACTATATTGAGCAGGTAACACTTGAAACCAGCGTGATGAAATCTGAGGCAACACTCTATCTCCGTTTACTGTCACTAAATTGACAAATTTTGATTTTTAATTATTGTATCTCAGTTAACAGTCTTGTATTTCAATTAATTTGGTAATTAGTTAATTAGTTAATGTCCATTACATTTTGACGTTAGAGTAACAAAACGTATTTAAAATAAATGAACCAACAAGGGGAAAAAACAAGACAAATAAAAAAATATATAATTTTGGAGAAAACACTTTTATAGATAAACTTTCATTGAGCCTTTAAAGGAATATAGATACTTCACATTTCTGGCCATGTTTCTAAAAAAAAAAAACTAAATAATACTATGTCTGTTGAACATCCCTGAGAATTTAATCTAACTGTGTTAATGTTAGATAATATATTATACAGAACTTTATACATATGATCAACTGTTTAAAAAAGTTTAACCTTTAACAGACGACCGTGTTAAAGAAATCCCATGTACTAATTATCTGACCAATTATTCTCAGTCATCAAACATAGATAGATAGATAGATAGATAGATAGATAGATAGATAGATAGATAGATAGATAGATAGATAGATAGATAGATAGATAGATAGATAGATAGATAGATAGATAGACAGACAGACAGACAGACAGACAGACAGACAGACAGACACACACACATATACATACATACATACATACATACATACACGCACGCACGCACGCACGCACGCATGCATGCATACATACATACATACATACATACATACATACATACATACATACACACACATACATACATACACACATACATACATACATACATACATACATACATACATACATACATACACGCATGCATACATACATGCATACTTACATACATACATACATACATACATACATACATACATACATGCATGCATGCATGCATGCATGCATGCACGCACGCACGCACGCACGCACACACACACACACACATACATACATACATACATACATACATACATACATACATACATACATACATACATACAAGTGTATAAACATGTATGTATATATCATTGTAGGCAGTATTGGGCTATTTGAATTTAACATACTTTCAGTCAGTATTTTTTTAAAGTTATAACTTTTTCACATCCCCTGTCTCTCATGCTAGGAGTGAACTTGGGCAATTCAGTGCATATTGATTTCTGATGAGAATTTGATGACGTTAATAGCTTTATACATTGATGATGTCATCATCATATTAAAACGCCTAATCCCGCATATCAAATATCTATCCATTACTAACTGCTTTTTTGTCATGCAATGTCAGATAGTGGTGATAAATATCCGACGAATTTTCTGTTATTTTTTTTGCTCGCTTTCGGCAGACAAGATAGAAAAATCATTATGTACTTAGACAATTGACGTGAACGATGGACAGAGTGTGAATCAAGGACAGCAAACAATAGAAACTTCAATACAGGGGTCGTTCGGGTCAGCTGTGCAATAAAACTATTCTTTCAAACCCTTTCTCGTGTTTCACGATTCAATACAAGATGGCCGCCCTGAAGATAAAACATACACGACTATAGCTGAGTGAATGAAATGAATTGGTTTTAACAAAAAACCCACGCGCTCAGTAACTGCCGAACACTGTCTGTTTCAATAGCTTACCTATTCATAGTATTGGGAGCTTTCTTTTTTCCTTCCGCTACCCATTTAAATTGAAAATATTATCGAAATATAAAAAATACCGTCTTCACGATACTTTTGAAAATAACTGCTTCCGATAAAGTCCATGGGTCAAAAACACAACTGTAATATGTGTACATGTATACACACACAGTACGGTTGAAAGGCTCAGCAAACTTTTGATTTCAATGACTTGTTCTCTCCAGATATATCTCTACGGGTTTTTCGATTTCCTACGGTGTTAATTCCTAAAGCAACCTTCTTCACTTTTTTTTGAAATCAAAATGATTCTGATTTTCGTACAAAAATGATCAAAAACCTAGAATTTCTGATCGGTGTGATTTGGCGGGAAAAATGATATACGACAATAGGACTGACTACATCATCTAATTGTTGCGTGTGTCTATTCGGTTCCTTTGCTTTTTGTTTTCTGCCTCAACGTTTATTGAGAACAATGCGATATTGCAGTAATAATGCAACACTCACTTTTATTGCATTTTGAAATGACAATGAAAAAGCAATTTGACAAAAATTAACAATATTATTTTTCCGATGAAATGTACATGAGGCATTTGATGACCGTGTTTTTGACATCCTGAACCCGATCTTTTGATATGGACATCATAAGTCGAAGTCAACCACTCACTTAATTGACATCTCATTCGTCTCAGCCCTTTATTCGTTATTAATTTTTTCCCTATTTCTTTGTAGACTCCGTGATTGATAACCGCGTTTAATAAAACCACTGTTTGTCTATATTTCTGCCTCGGATGAAATACGATAACAGAGTCTCTGTTAGAGGGTAGTAAATGTGACTTTATCCCCTTGTAATTGTTTCAATCGAAAGTGAAATAGACATAGTGTATATTTCAACTTTGATTTACACTTTACAAGATTTCGCAACATAGAGTGACGATTTTAAAGGAGATTTAGTCTTCTGGATATAGATGATGGCAGGAAAAACCGTGTTCCGCAGGGCACAGAATTACTGCCGACCATATTTTCAGTCAACATGGGCGGAAGGAGCCGACGGATTCTGCCCTATGCTCTGGGCTGATTCAAAAGTGTTAAAAATGAAAGTGGGAAGTTATTAGAGAAGGCTGGTAAAGGGAAACAAAGGAAAATAGAGCCTGGGACGAGGATACAAACGACAGGTGAGAACTTTGTAATGAGGCTAATTTAGAGACGCAGAAGTGGAAAACGGAAGTTGCGGAAACTAACCGGATGTGAAAGATGACATCGGAAGAAAAGAGAGAAATGAATAGAGACGGGGTTGCTTAGTGACTTAATGAGAATGAAGAACTACTGATGGGACATATGAAGTGTATTAAATGCAAAAAATCGTACATATGGGGAATTTGCGGCGAGAGTTGTTAGTTATACTGCAAAACACTTGAATGGGAGAAGTCAAATGAAAACAAGCAACTATAGTAACGTCACTCATCTGTACCTTGTACAAAATACACACACTGACAGGAATAAATATTGCGGCAATAGAAAAAGCCTAGCGTCAAATTGCTCTGAAATCCGGAATCTAAACCCCGTATTTGTGGATTGTGAAGATGCTGTAAATATGATTGCTTTTATCACGCGAAAACGTCATATCTCAAATGATACATTCTGTCACCGCTGGGCTGACACTATTAAAGATTTTTTAATACATGTAAATGTCATTTAGTACCAAGGGCAACAGCTCCCCACCCGTATAATTGGATTTTTCAATAACTCCGCGGGTGGGACTTTCCTCGCCCCATCTCGCATTTTCCCCATATGTTAGTTCATGCAGCAGGCTTGGCCAGACGCTACTGCAAAGTTTGACCTGATGTACAGTGTTTTCACGCAGGGTTGTCGATCAAATTAGGAAGAAAATACAATCGCTTTGAAATTTGTATGAGTGACTGACAGGAGGAGTGTGTGAATACAATTTTGAAATCACATACATCTTTTATCGTGTACTATATAGACCATACTGGATGATAACGCTGTCAAATATAACACGTCCACATTTTATTTCTCTACATGTATACCACCTTCGTGTACTAGAAAATAGTTTCACCTTCAAAATAAATAAACAGAAGGTGTATGGCGGGGACGGGGGTGGGGTGGTTGTAGAGGCCCAGTGATCTGTAGCGATGCTGAGGCCAAATAGCAAAATAGACTAGTGAGTTTCCGATAACACGACCGACCCTAATCTAAGCCCTCGACCCTAAACACTCTTTTCCGTGCAAAAAGGTAAAATTAGCAAGTTCTATTTCCGTTTACACCTTCATACTTTTGCCTTATCTGTGGTCACTTTTTAAAAAATCGTATTCCCGAGAGAAACCAGGTCTTTTTAGACTGTGACAGTACAGTCTGCATAAGGTGTTCATCTACTTAACTTATAATTGTCTTCATTTACTTCTTTTACATCTCATCAAACTCTCACGAAGTATTGTGACCGACGAGTATCTTATCTTGAGGTCGACGTAATTAAAACAATTAAAGTAAAATATGATAAAATTCCGATCTACCTACCCGTTCTTTCTGAAGTCATATTATCGGAAACAAGCATTTTTTTATCATTTTGCCTGATCTCAGCATTTATTGGTTGTTCTGTATCATCACCCATCAACTAACTTCTATCTTTTTAATAACTACTAACGCATCTTATGTTTTGAATACAATCCTGCCCAGCAACTGTTTCGTAAATATGTGACACCTTAAAAACCTGTTATGTATAACTTTTTATGTTCCAATCAAAATCTTGTAAATACAAAAACAAATATGTGACACTTCCCAAAGACCATTAGACAGTCATTTTTTTCAGAAGTGATCATTTTTGAGCGCATATGAAGATTCTCTGAAAAGTAAATTTTGGGCAAACAGACCTCGCCCCCCCCCCCCACCACACACACACACAGAGTAAACAACAAACCATTAATTCCACTGTAAAGAAATGATTTGGTCACCAATGTCAACTATTGTGTAGAGAGTAAATCAATTGCCACTTTCAGAGATCATTGACTCCGCAGTTTGTTTTGCCGAATCTTTAAACACTCCCTTTCTCTAAATTTCTATGCTTTCTTTGTTTCCCTGGAAACGAGAAAGAACGGCCAATGCCACCAGCGGTGAATTAAAGTGAAACAACAATTGATACAAAGTGACTTTGAGGTGCGATTTTCCGTCACGCACTACCATAAAAATAACCAGACACAACTATGTATTTTAACCCCAACCCTCAACGATTTTTTTGTCACAGTATGAACCGGTTAAACGAAAGGGGTTTCCGAAGTATTGATCCATGCAGAATGATGCAGGGTTTGATCTGACAGCTTTCTCCTCATACTCAAAATTGACAGAAAGGAACATTTGAAACATGGTGGAGATAAAACCTGCTTGTCTGCTGAAGGAAATTAATTAACACGAATTCACATTGGTGCTGAATATGCCCGTTCGGTGTTCCTAAATATAGCGACAACAAACTAGTAATTGCTATCAACCGCTATTAATAACCTCAAATATTGATAAGGACTCGCGGTTGAGCATTGTTAATTTGCATGTTTTATGAGCGTTAAGTTTCTTATAACTTAATGAGTAAGAAGATTAATGCACCTGGCATCACCTTAAGGAGAAGAGACACAGTATCATATCTGTCATTATACTCACTTTTTCTCATGAAAGTCAGCTATGATGGATTAAGAGAGTAATAAGGATCATTCATATTAAATACACGTGCTTCAACTATGCACACGCAAGCACACACACACACACACACACACACACATCTCTCTCTCTCTCTCTCTCTCTCTCGCTCGGTCGCTATCTCTCTCACTCGTATGTATGTATGTATGTATGTATGTATGTATGTATGTATGTATGTATGTATGTATGTATGTATGTATGTATGTATCTCTATCTATGTATGTATGTATATATGTAAGGTTAGCTTGTAACTACAGCATATAGGTGACGGTTCATGCAAACCTAATAGTTGATAGTTTACATTGCTTAGTCTTAGTACGAATAACGGTTGCAATCATGCATGTAAACTATAAATAATTCATTTTTTTAAATATTACACATATTGGAATTGTTTTATTCATTTTTCGATGAAAAGAACTGTCATTACTAAATCATATTAACTAATACTAATGATAAATAATTGAAAGTTAACAACGTTTTTAAGACATTTGTATATGATATATCTGCACACATTGTTACAATATGGCGCCTGAAAGTGTAAGAAATGACACTATCATATCATTAAACAGAGATATTAATTTTTCTTCTAAACGCATTCTAAATAATGACAAATTAATGAAATGAATAATAAATGAAAACCACAAGTCTCCACGGTGGCGATAGAGCGACTTTACCTTTAGAACACACAATTTATTGAAATGTGTATGTGCGTGTGTGTGTATATATATATTTGTATATATATATATATATATATATATATATATATATATATATATATATATATATATATATATATATATATATATATATATATATATATATACAAAAAACTTCGTGGGATTACACTTTTGCTACAAACCTGATCACGTCGACGTCATTCCGTTAAACCTGTAGAAAGCCCCGCCCTTTGAAGTTCGATTATTAGTTATTGGGGTTTTACACCTGTCCTACGCGCTGTAGCATCGCGACTTATCAAAATGCACAGAATCCATTGCAATGGTTTAATACTTCTGAATCACTAAAATTACATGTGTACTTCCTGTCGACTGCAGTGTATACACTGGATTGATGTCCGTGTGTAAACTGCATGAGTGACTAGGACAATGTACTCGTTTGCCTATAAATGGTAAATTTGACGGACAGGTGGGGTTTCATCGTTGGGCAATCATGCGTGCTGTGGCATGTTCAACGGCAATAGAAACAACAGCTTTAACAACAACAACAACAACAACAACAACAACAACAACAACAACAAAGATGATACAGTAGTTAAAATCACACGCACGCGAAGACATCCGGTGTATAATTCAGTGATGTAGCTGTAACAATAACAATATAACAAGAATTTTTCACCCGACTTGTGGGAAGTATTTAAAACCGTTAGACTCGTTTAGGAGAAATGTTCTTAAATGTTGCTAAGGCCTAACAAAAAAATTGTGTGGTTCCGATTACGCTCAATTTTAGAATAGTGGGCTAGGTAGATTTTTTGTTTTATTTTTTAAAATTTTTTTTATACGCTAGTGTCTAGTTCATTGTTTTCCATATGATCTCTGTGTTATTGATTTCTTTTCATCAGATGTACAGCCATTTCATTTTCGAAGAAAAGTTTTATATTGTCTTTGTAAGTTGATGTCAGTTTCCGCATCCACTTTTTCTCGCGAGACTTCACACAATTTTCGCGATTTTATTATTTTTTTCTCGAATACGTAAAAATAGCTTATATTAGGGTCGGCGCGAAAAACTAGGTGGTGTTGGTTAACTGAAACCAAACAATTTTTTAGGCCTAAAATGAGGAATCAGGAGTCTTTTAAGAGTCAATGAGTCACACACATGGAGTGTGGGAAGTGGGTTTGCCTGTGGTAGGCAGGATACCAAAATATCGTTTGACGAGTCAACAAGACAGCTTACTACTGACCTGTTTTATTTGGAAATTACATTGGAGACTCGATACAATATACTAGGGAATCAGATTTCTTATCTTATTAAAAAGACTGAAAATCCGGATTTTATTATTACCTTTGTTCATCTCTCTCACGACCCATCTCTTTTTATAGACAAATGCTTCTAATTCCGACTTTTTTTTGATCAGTCATTTTGTCTGTCACGTTGTTCAGTGACAAAGTTAAAGTCTTCCTTTTGTCAATGTCACGGACGTTTTTTTTTAAATTTAAACAATAAACAAGACTTCAAACAGTTTAAAGGTAGCGAGAAAGCCTTAATACATTGTTAAGCATCCATTAAGAGGGTTTTTTGTAGTGTGATTATCGTAAGATGTTTCAAACGTGTGGCGCTACTTGTCAAAAATATATCGAGTAGAAATCTCGTTGACTATGCTTGTATTGGCGCTTTATGCAACCAATACATTATCAAATAATACGTGTGTGTGTATATATATACATGTGTGTGTGTGTGTGTGTGTGTGTGTGTGCGTATGTGTATGTATGTATGTATGTATGTATGTATGTCTGTCTGTCTGTCTGTCTGTATGTATGTATGTATGTATGTATGTATGTATGTCTATCTTATCCACCTTTATAACAAACTCTGTTCGCGTACACTTCTTTCATTTAAGAAAATCCCAGACTTTACATAGCCAATAAAGCATACATTTCACTGATTGACAGGTTTAACCAAACCTATGTCCCTAGGCGAAGTTTATCATAAACCAACTATGTCTAATGTTCCAGGTAATAAAAGTAATGAACTAGGAGAACAGTGTGGGTATATTCAACACTTTAGAATATTATCTATAACTGTCAGAACATGACATTTCATTCTTAGTATTTGAAATTTTGAATATTATTATTTTTGTGATTATCATATCATATCATATCATATCATATCATATCATATCATATCATATCATATCATATCAGTTGAGTTGATGTATTTGAATGGGATTGAAGCTGACAATGTGTTATTTAGTTATATTGATTCGCTCATTGTGTGAGTTAATGTGGAATGTACACATGTCAGAGTATTTCAAAAAATATTCTGTAATAATTATTTTGTTTGACCAACTGGAGTATACATTTTGGTCTGTATGACGCGTTCTGAATCGATGGACCTATAATAAGTGGTTTATTTACTATATAAGTGTTAACATGGTTACAAAATAATGGTAACAGAAAACAAAAGAGAGAAGGGTAAATAGGGGGTCAAGAAATAGCTTACAGCCCGGCATTGTACATTGTGAATGATAACAATAAGAGGGGTAAGTCATTGATGGGACTGGAATACATACATAACTGGGAGAATAAAATAAATAAATAAATAAATAAATGTACACACAAAAGTCTTTTTAATACATGAAAAAGTCTATACAACAAACTAAAAGTCTATACCTCTCTAAGTTTATATTTTAATCACTTGTACTGCTCTACTAAATATTGTTTCAAAGATTTGCAAAAAAAGATGTGGAGAATATTTAGATCTGATTTGAATAGGAATATCATTCCAAATTTTTGCACCCGCGAATGAAATGACCTCTGATGATTGGGGAGGCGACACCTGCAAACCATTCTAAATTTTACTAGAATGGGAACTTCTGAGTATTGAAATAGTTCTTATAACATGGACCAACTGGCCATCCATATGGATTGTGGGCAGGGTTCCGTTATATTACTTTGTTCTGAATCGATGGACCTCTGGTGATAGGGGAGGAGAAGGAGAGATGGCACCTGCAAACCAGTCTAAATTTTACTCGAATGGGAACTTCCGGAGGGTTGAAATAGTTCTTGTAACATGGACCAACAGGTCATCCACATGGAGTGTGGGCAGGATCCCGTTCTACCATTTTTAGAGCAGACGATACAGATTACTGTTGGCGAGTTGGGGTTTACAACCCCAAAAGCCTCTCCAACAAGGCCAAGGTCGTTTATATACTTATCTCAAAGTATCTGCAATGTCATTGCCATTAACTTCTCGGACGATGATGTTGACGACAAAACGTACCCATCACTGTTCAGTGATGCTTTCCGCAAGCTTACCACTACGGAAATCAAGTTGTAGGCAAACAATCTCATACAGTGTTTACATTAGTTTGGTTACAGGAATGATTAATATCCACATTAAACCAAGACACTGCTATCATCAACTTGTTTAATCTACCTCATGAAATTACACATATAGTTTGTGTCTATCTTAGTTGGCTGATGGCGTGATTTCTGTGGTAATACGTCAGGTACATGCTTTTGTTGATATTTGTAACAGCATTTGCTTATCCTAGGTCACGACTGGGTTACCCTAGACCAAATAACAAACAGAACAGGCCAGGAAGACTATAGTAACAGTGCACATATGCAAATAAAAACACGAATATGCATTGCCAATTTACGATCCGAACTGAAAATGCGCAGACGCAAAGGACTGTGGGATTATTTGCAGTATTTCAATCTGGGGTGATCCGGGTCTACAGGTAAGTAGAATTAGATTATGAACAATGTGACAGAACAACAACAACAACAATAACAACAACAACAACAACAACAACAGCGGTGACTGAATCGTGTTTATGAATGGAATGATATCACATTTCCCATAATGCACCATTCAAGATGACAGCTTTTCAAGTTCTGTAAGGTGAGTGGTGACACAACATCACAGGATTGCTTACCCAAGGTATGACGAGGGATATCTCACAACATAGAACAGAGCATTTCAAGACTGGAGCAAATGTTTTAAACAAATAAATTTCACTTTAATATAATTAACTGTTGTAAAGTAGATCTTATTTCACCAGAATCAACAAGATTTCACCAAACATTACTAGACTAGAATAGACTTTGCATCACCAGAATGAACTAGGCTAGACAACACTTCACTAGACATTACTACACTGGAATAGACTTGGAAATCCCATAATTAACTAGACCAGAGAAAAACATAGCTTCAGTAAGTTTCCTTGACTAGAGTGGACCAGAATTAACTAGGCAAGTTGAGGCTGGTTTTACCAGGGTATAGATGACACTAAAACCAAAGCAAATCTTGATTGATGTACTTGTACTTGATAACTATTAGTGTATAACACATCGTGATATAGTACGTGTTCTTCCTCAAATATGTCCATAAAGTAGCAAATGAAAGTCTTCGAGTAATATCTACAACTGGTGCCACGCTCCGTGTAATCTACTCATGACGTCGAATTAATGATTATGAGGATATTCTAGCGTCTTTAAGACTAATCTAAGATATGTCGACTTATCTTCTGTCATTCAGCCTTCCAATAGATCTATAATACATTCCCTAAGTTTATAACCCATTGAAAAGGTGTCCAGGGATTCCAGGTGTGTTTCGTGTTCACATGGGATCTTATAAGTATTTAACCACAGAAGGAATTGTCTGATCCGTTCTAAGTCCCCTGTCAAAATATTCTGGTTTTTTTTTGTAATTGTGATTTGTCCAATCACTTCCTCTGGGTAGGGTTTTTTGACACATTTACACGTCCCTGACATACGGAATGATTGGCACATCCGCCCGATGTCCATTTCCCAAGGACACGTGTTTCGAAGTGTCCCCAATTGTTACTTTCCTTATACACGCCATTGCCTCGCGTAATAACAAGAACCTGATTCACAGTAAAAAGCATTGTAATTTGCAGTGATTGAAAACATTTCCTGTATATCGCTGTACTGATCGCCTTCGGAAGTTTATTACCAGTGGGGGTGCAGTCGCTAGATGGAATTTCCCATTATCAGTAGGAGTTAGTACGGGTTATGCGGCAATCTTTGGTGCTGTCCTTTGTTACTGTCTAATAACCAATTATAAGCACGTCAGCTAATACAGACAATGTTGCTTGTTAAAATACCTTTTTATTCGCATTTTACTGTCGTCTTTATTTAAGGGCAAATTTTCCGTTTGACGTCTGTGTGTTCTTTAATTATCACTACGTATATACGTTAGTACTTATTCCTAATAATATGAGTGTAGAAAAAAAATCGCGAGCCATTTTGATATATTTTTTTCAGTCAGTCAATTCCGGTCCTCGTATAGCCGGCATATGTCATATTTTCCCCCATTATGTTAACCATGCAGGATGTGCGGTTTCAACTGTCAATCAAACGTTGATCAGCCACTCACCCCCTCGAAATTACCCTAGCTGCACCACTCAACACACCAACAACTCTCCAAATGTGTTAACAGTGTGTTGAAGCGGTTAGGAAAAGTGAATTAAAAAATATGCTATTATTTTCATTCATGTTTATCATTTTCTAGTACACACTTTGATCTCCTCAGCGACCATCGATGTCATCGCAGCGATATTTCTATCAATGTCCACGGATTTGTCTCTTGTCAGAAACACAGTTACACATCACAATAACCTTTCCAGCGCTAATCCAAAATTGACAGAAAATCCGTCAAAAGTTCCTCTAGGCTCAACATGTCTGTTTTGTTAATTCTGACGGGAATATATCGTTCCCGAAGGCTTTTGGGTAACTGTATATCATAATTGGAAAGCTTGTTATGGTACATCTATTACGTTGCTATAAGTCGGTGGTGACATTTCAACATGTGTGTTTTATCTGCCATTCACCCATCTATCCATCCATCCATCCATCCATCGATCCATCCATCCATCCATCAACCAACCAACCAACCAACCAACCACCAATCCACTCACTCACTCACTCACTCACTCACTCACTCACTCATTCACTCACCCACTCACTCGCCCACCCACCCACCTACCCTCCCGCCCACCCTCCATCCATCCATCCATCCATCCATCCATCCATCCATCCATCCATCCATCCATCCATCCATCCATCCGTTCATTCCTTCCTTCATTGGTTAATATTTGGCCATTAAACAGTTTCCTTTCAAGAGCCAACCTTTGTTTATTAGGCTACAGTATGTATGTATGTAAGTATGTATGTATGTATGTATGTATGTATGTATGTATGTATGTATGTATGTATGTATGCATGTATGTATGTATGTATGTATGTATGTATGTATGTATGTATGTATGTACGTCCGTATTATGTCAATATTAAGGTGAAAAGAGTTCAATGTCCGAACGTCAACAAATGAGAAAGAGGTTGTTAGAAGTAACTGAAATCGTTGACACAACAAAAGCCACGCCCACAATGACCTACTTCAGCTGCCAATCAAATTAATAATTAACTCGGTATTGTTTAAACCTCATAATTACGTCGTTTCCCGTTTGCAACAATAATGATAAAAAAATTATATGTAAATCATCTTTTCCTCTCAATTTTTTGACTCGAGTGGTGGTTTGTTTTTATGTCGATTTTTTATACCGGCTTGCGCTATTCGTTTCTTTGATGTCCCTTTAATCGCAAATACATAAGGCAGTTAAATAGCTCGTCAAATATTACTACCTGCGGCATCCTATTCAAAGTTCAACTGAAAGTAAACGGTGGTCGTTATTTCTCTGTTCGCTTAACAACGCCGTTCGGTTGCTTTTAAAGGATATCGGTCATCCAAGATGGCACAATATTAAAACTTAGACACAAAGCTGAACGGCCACGACATAAACACCGGTGTCATGACATACACGCGGCTACCATGACAACCAACGTTCCAATTGACGGCAACATCCATCTTGTCGGACATTCTTTGAGCGACACAACCGCGTCGTTGCAACCACGTGATTTCGATAGAAATTCGAAAATATTTTCACCCATTTGTCTTAAATACATTAAAACTATCCGTATTGTGATGTATGATGTACCTTTTAACTAAAATAAACTGTATTCCTGAGTGAAAATGGAGCTGCCGAATCGAAAATGTGACCAACGAAGTAGAACGCCTGTTGATCATAGTAGTAACATATAATGTTGGCGATGTCACTGTAAATACGTCACTCCTTGTCGACACAGGTCAGTTGTTTCGTTGATCTCCTTCAAATACTGCCCTGCCCCGGGGACTATAAACAACACTGTTGAAGCTGTCAAAGCCGCAATTACACTATAAAGTTATCAGGGTGAAAAATAAAAGCGAATAATCCGATGGTAATGGTGGTTTACATACGCAATCGTATATCTCGTTGTTGTTCCTGAATAAATCGAAAGCCCGTATAGCCCGTGAAGCATGTCCTCGTGTAGACAACGAATGATCAACGCTGAGTATAGAGACGAACATAATAGTGAATGGCCATTGATTGGACGACTAAAATAGCTGGGATTCCCCTCAACTATTGTGTTATGATAGATTTTTATTTACATTGTACCCACAAAAGCTGAATTACTCAACGTAGCCACAAGTGAAACGACTCAATACGGAGGAATGTCTACTGTGATGACGCGACCGAAGCTTCCACGCGAACGGGTTTAATATTTGATTTATATGTGGAAATTAATGATGCACCGTTTTGTAACTTGGGAGTATATTTTTACCTTTTCATAAATCTAACACAACAGTGCTATAGTGACTTTCTCTGTGTGGTGGCCAGGAAAATCGTAAATCAGACGTCCTTTTAATTTGATGAAATGGGAGATACACTCTCAATAAGATACGAGATCCAATCAATACAATAGCTGACAGATTGGCATGTTCCAATTTTGCGTCGTTAAATGTGATTTCATTTTCACAATATTTAAAAAAATAAATTTTGATTTTTACTACCTAAACGGTCATTTTTTGGTATTTTTCAAGATGGAATGTCAAGTAATTATTTTCCCGATTCTGTCTGTCTGTCTGTCTGTCTGTCTGTCTGTCTGTCTGTCTGTCTGTCTGTCTGTGTTTTTCACCATTCCTGTCCTCCATGTACAGAGTAATTTCCCTTCAAATTCTTGTGTGGCAAATACACACCAATTAGCTGTATTTCTTTAAAGATTCAGTCACCAAAAGATGACAAAAAACAAAAACATGTCGAACAAACAATACAACAACAAACAAACGAGGCGTTCTAATTTTTGTGCCATCTACGTCAACTAGTACCGCAACACAGAGAGTTCACCAATTCGTAATGATTTTACTGTGAAATTAATGGGTCAGCCCGCAAAATTTGGAGTACTAGGGAGAGTCATAAATCTCATGATTTGTTGACCACGTGTTCGGTTGGCGACGGCGATCAGCTGTCACCCTTCGGCTCATAACGAGCTGAGTTGCATACAAATGAGTGGAGTTACCAACATCCAACGCTTTATCAAGCGATTCGTCACTTTGAACTCGAGCTGCGCGCATGCACCTGGCTTAACACAAATACAGAGCAGATTTACCGTCTTCACATTGACGAGACTGTGTTGTCAGGCTGTAATTACAGCCCTGTCCGATAAATAGTGACATAGTTAACCCGGTACAGGTACTCATATTTTTGCATTATTCATGACTGGAGCCCAACACAGTTCACTGATCCAGCCGAGTGATTGTGTCCAAACCTGACGATAAATATGGATGACATAGCTGGTTAATATGCACGTGCTCTCTGAGTCATTCTCTGTATAAAAGTTACATCAAATGGTGGGCTAGTGTCACCAGTGGGTGAAAATTACATGTCCGTGCCGTCACAAAAAAAAGGCGGGGAAATGTTCTTGGAGACTATACTTGTTGGCGGGAAGTACATGACAAGACAGAATGCAACGAATCAACAATACAAGAACATAATATATCCTTAGTCTATCTCTGTCATTTATACCAGAATGTTAATCATATCTATTTTGGCGCGAAATTACCTAGTGAGTTCGTTGTCGTCAGCGTGGGAATCGTCAGTGTCGACTTCAAAAGCTGACGAATCGCGGATTTTTTATTACTTCCTGTGCTGCGCGAACATCCAAAACCGGGCAGTTAGTACAATCATCATCTGATCATTTTTGGTGAAATAGATCTATTTTGTGTAGAATCTACATTTAAACATTCTTTTCACGCAAGTTTTTATCTTTCTGACCTGGTGGAGGTCATAGGTCACCGGAAACAACATGGGCTCTTCAAACTCGGCAACTTGTAAATTATTGCCAATAATAATTGCATCTGCAATAACAGAAATCTCCGCGTCGGCTGCAATCATTTTCGCAGCAATTTTGCACCAGTGTAATTTTGTTATCAAACAATTTTGCAATCATATCGTGGAAATGGCTGTTATTACTGCTTGTGGAGTAAAAATTGGCACCCAGTGAAAGTATGATGGTAGTTGTTACTTTTAAAGCTAACCGGTGATATCCATGGAAACAACGTAAACTGAATCTGAAGAGATAAAAGTAGTACATGTAATACATCCAAAAATGTACAAGTACAAAAATTGAATATTTACAGTAATTTGTTTGCCAAATTTTCGATCCGGAAGGAACCGTTCTTGTATATGTGAATACCGTGGATTATATGTGAATACCGAGAGAGCGAATATCCTAATATATTTTGGTGTCTTTCATCGCTTTATCGCAGACTGAAATTAAACATCGTCAAATGACAAACCTAATTTTCAGTTTTTTGCACCCCCTCCCCACCCTGTACACAGGTCACAAAACTGTTCATTTTCAATTTCATAAGAAAATGATAATTTGTGTATCGATTGTCCATCAAAACATCGTCACCTTGATACATAATTTTTTTCCCGCCAAAATTTTTTAGCAATAATTTTAAATTTCGGATCGACTACATAACCAAAAAAGAGAACATAATAGAAAACGCCAGCTTGTTGCATTGATAACAAAATGCTAATTCGCTCTGCCATTGTTCGAGTTATTCTTTTTAAAAGAATGAAAGATAGAATGAAAGAAAGGCGGCAATGACGTGAGGTAATTGAAGACCAAGTTAAACCTTATAATGAATTGAACAAAATAAAAGTGTTATAATTTTTTGCATCCAAGAATGTAGAAGGGTAGCCAGCCAAAACAACCGACATCGCGCGAGGTTTGCAGTGTTTTAATGTCCGTAGCGAAACGTTTGACGTTTTATTGAAATTTAGTCCACAGGAAATGGAATAGTAGAAACGACAAGTTCAAATGAAGGAGTTTCTGTATTATCACGTGACTGTCAATTTCAACGAATTTAATTTCTGAGACAATCATACAATGATTTTTCCCCTTTCAATGTATGTTAGCCGTCTTTACAGCATTTTTTCCGAAAAGATTTTGCCCATTCGAAAAAAATTCCAAATTCGGTGTGACCATTCAGTAACGATCAATGTTTTCTGGTAAATAAATTTTGCACATTTGCTTTTTTTCTACAAAATTGAACAATTTGTTCAAAACTAATAACCGACAACTAAATTGTCCATCTGTTATTTTTGGCGCGAGATTCAGAAAGTACTCGTAAACAGTTACAAAAATGTCCACGACATTTAGCAATTTGTTCCTAACTGGTAAAACTTTGGAAACGATTGACATATCATCTGGTAATTATTTTTTCGCGCGCTCACGAATGGATTGACAAGATTTTTCATTATTAAAGACCATATCCAGATTACAATGCAACTATTCCCCTATCAATGGATGCCTGTCTTTCTCATAGAGATATCATCACGCGAATCGCAGACTATCAAGTTAGTCCATTAAAAAGCCGAGACAATTTATTTTTTTGACAGGAATCTGTGTGGCTAAATTCTCCTGGTAGATCGTTTTAATAACTACCTCAAAGTCAGTTAACTATGTGTAGTCGGCTTAGTTCGTTTTTTAATCTTCGGCTTTGACAGTCCATTTGTGTTCAGTTTTCCCCTCGGGGACACACATAATATGACACATATTACAGCTTGCCTCAGTTTTGACACACAAAAAAGATAATTTAAAAGCGCTTTCAACAGAAGACGTGTAACACATTGAAGGAGCCATACACTGAATACAACGTTGCCAAAATAAAATGAAAATGAAAACATTTATCTATGTATACCTCATATAAGTTCAGTGTACACGATGTGTTCAAGGTGATACAGGCGGTGTAGTGTCTCTTTTCTGTGTTTAGCGAGTTTCTGGTATCAAAAGAAAATTGAGAATGAAGGGGTCAACCTTTCTGGTGTAATCATGACTGGGTCTGCCTTATAAAAGAAAAAAAGTAAAGTAGAATCGAACGAAAATTCAACAATATTGCTAAAAAAATTTAATGACTACAGGGGAAGCCTGTGGGTGGAATGCTACAAACTCGAAGTAGTAAAGCCAGGTGAAATTCTCCACCGTGTTTTTTAACACATCACACAACTTATCCGTTCTTTAACGACATTTTTTTTATTTTACAACGCGGACCGAAGGCCAGGAGTGGGGGCAAACGAGTTCAAAGTACGAAATTTCCGTAACCCAGAGCTTCCAGGATGGAAAAAAAAAGTGTCATACGCGCGTAGGACGATTATAACCGCCTACTAGTACTATTACTACTACTACTACTCCGCCAATCTGACACATCCGATAAGTTCAAAGGTCATGTAGACGAAACTTCACCTCGTTTGGGCCTGCGGGCTTTCCCATCTACTGCTCATTATCGAGTCGACATTTTTGGTTGATATGGCCCACGAAATGCCTTCTTCGGGTCCTTCTTTATATTTTTTTTTACTTTCTTGCTGCACACTTCGACCTCAATGGTGCGCTACAACAGCGTTACTATAGTGACGGTACATCTAAACAAACAATGTTAATCAGTGTGGACCTATAAATAGAACAGAAGTGGCTACGTCACTCTTACTGTAGATTTATCGATATATGTGTGAACATTCTGTGGATGATTTGGCACCGAGTCGTGTTTACGTTTCGTTCAAAGTGTGGATTATTGTACTTTATCTAAGCGAAATACAAATTTAAGGACACTGTCCCTGGGTGTAGTCACGGTATATGATAGCGCCGGACAGCATTTTTTTTTAAAAGAATGTTCATGTGTTGCATAGACTTGAAAAAAGTTGAACCACAGACCTGTGGTGAATGTTTGTCAATGTTTTATCTTTATACATGTTTTGCAATAAATATTTTATGCTTTTTGGGGGCCGAACACCAAGTGTGGGTCTTTACAATAGCAGGCCGAATTGTTACAGTGTTCCTGTTGTCTACGAAACATTTTTCCAATTATCAACACCAGGCTTAATAGTTTCACGGTATGTAAATGTGTCGTAAAATCGCTAAACTACTTCCGAAATAAATTATCACTATTTTTTTGAATTTTGCCATTCACAAAGCGATAACATGAACCAAACATGTTTTAAGGTGCCTAATTAATGGAGTTCCTATTGTTCTTCACTGTAAACCCGTTTCCGGATTATTTTTGTTTAAAAACAGATTCCCACAGAAAGATTCAGTCAGACAAGAGAACAAGATTGGGGGGGGGGGGACACAGTAGCGCTAATGTTTGATTCTGAGTCGAGTTCAAACTTGTTGAGTGAAGATTCAACAGGCACCTCACTTTTTTTGCCCCGCCCACGGTGAGGGCGTGGTTAAGTTTGATGTACCCTGTTGCATTATGGGAAAGTATTGACCTGTAGCGAGCGGGCCCTATTTCATGCATGGATAAGCAGCGTCCAACATGCAAGACGACATTGAAAAGTAGACAACTTTTACCTGCCCTTAAATCAAGCGCAAATGGCACCCATCCACTAAATCCGGTCTCGCATAGGTGTGGCCATCAATAACAACCAGCGGGAGAAACTAAAAAAAAATGGCACAACTTGTTGAAGAAGGCCAAATGAACGAAATTATCTGTGGCGTTCATTGGTTCTGCAATTTGTAGTAGTGTTCAGTGTGTCAGTGGGACTCAATGGGCGCACAAAGAAAGTCCCTTACACCTTTTGCCTATTACCACTCAAAGGCTTTCAATAGAATGTATTCAGCGCGATCAAGCATGCCTCTAATAAGGCTCTGTTTGCTTCACAAAGCCCCTATAGAACTTTGAAAAGAAGGACAAACAATAATTCAAGCTTTTCCTCGATTCATCTCTGTTTGATTTACACAGACTACAACGTCTTCACCGTTGTGTTACCCAGCTCGCTTACTATTACTCGTACTGGTACTACACCAACGACAGAACACCTTTTTTTTCAGCGGTGCTTTCTCATCGGATTTGAATTGTCAAAGATGGCTTCTCGGGGCCGAAAATTCCTTATGGCTGGGTGGCCAACAAAGTCCTCCAAACATCATGCAAATACTGGTGCATGTAAGAAGCCCGTGGGAATTGCTAGGCCTATTTGGCATGCTAAGCCAGCCATTTGTTTCGGCTGGGTGAGCTCAACACATTCATATGTGTCACGCCCTATGAACAGAACTCGTCACAAGACAGCTGCAGTTTTCAGCTACCCCCACCTCTATCTGTGATCACCTGTGGCCCCCAACTTTTACTTCGCAAACTCATCTAATTCACGAATCAACACTGATGTGTGAGCGTGTGTGTTTTAACGTCACACTGAATGTTTATCGAGATCTCCGCGGTGCGCCATCTTTTGCGAACCAAAGTAAGCAGAAGTATCCAGGTCGCCAAATCAGGAAAGAAAAACACTGTTTTACATAGTAATTGGTTCGTCCACACTCTTCCGCTCATGTAGACATTCCTTTGTTTAGTTTTACATCTCTGCTGTCTTTTTTAATGAGTAGATGACTCTTCTGTATTACCCCCATAAATATCTTCTTCCTTTTTTTGCGTCAGATAGTGCCGACTGTAAACATTGCACCACGAGGAAGACACATTGTGTTCATTTATTCACACACGTGCTCTCTTTTTTTTAAAGGTGCAGCTAGCAAAACTGTTCGCTTGTCATAGCAAAACTTCGGAATACGAAAACGCTCTGTTGTCGACATCCATCGCACCGAGGTCGAAGTTTACGAAATTAGACTTCAATATTACCAAAACATGCTCAAGGGGGCAAAATCCTTCACGAGGCGTCACCCTTAATGTGTTAACCCTTTTAATATGGAAGTATGTGTGGGAATTCTGGTCTCATTTGACGACAGGTAAACACTGAGTCACTCGGAGCATGTTACGTCGAACATCTATTTTTGACATTTGAATCGGTGCATGCTCACTGTCGCACTATTGGTCACAATTTTGTAAACCCGCAAACAAACAAGGAAACAAACAAACAAATAAACAAACAAACACGAGAAGGGTTATGAAATTATCAACGATTATTCATAATTGTTGTACGAAACTGAAATAAAGCTGGCGTGAAAATAACTTTCACAAGTCGAATATTCTAATCGTATGTCTTTTTCACTGATTGTCTAAAAAATTTCGGGTTTGTATGAATGTGGGGGCTGGTGTCCTAGCTACCAAGATTTAGCAAACATTAACGTTTGATTTATTATCTGTTAGTCAAACTGAGCCCGCACTGTGTAATAAGTTCACTGTGTTTTCTTAACCCCTATTGACAGGTGTTCATCATTGCTGATGACGTCACGGCCATGTCAGCTGTGTGTCAAACACTCTAGCCGGTTTGTCGTGCAGTGCTTTCCCGCCAATTTGGACAAGTACACGAGAACTTTTCTCCGTTTCTTCGAAAGAAGTTGAAATTAGGGATTTCTTTTTGGTGTGATTGTCTTCTGACTTGTTTGAGATTACAGCATGTTGGCCTGTCTGTCCTTCTTGACTTTCATAATTCAGTTTGTTGACTCAGACTAAAGCGGGGCTGTTCACCCGGTCTGTCAACTTCGCTGCCCGCTCCTTGGTGACGGCCAAAACTGGCACCGACCATGCAAAGCGTGTTTTCAGAAAGTTCGCGTTTCCAGGGCAACTATTCCGTTCATTGTGGTATCTCTGTAAATATGGTCAGTAGTGACTCCCTGAAAAATACACAATTTCTTGGGGGCGATGGGATGTAATCGTGCAATGGCAATGTTTTAGCAGCATACTACGTTTACTCGCTGAAGGACTTTAAAACGGATGGGCGCATGCCATATAAATGGTGTGTCA
>NC_135559.1:8678758-8688758 GCF_964340395.1 Glandiceps talaboti
GGTTCACAACTCCAAACCTTTCTCACTGTTTCACGAACGCCAGCTCTGACGTAAGTGCGAAATGTACTCCGTGGCCTTCCTTGATGACGTATCGCTGCTAAGGTACTTATCGGAGTCTGGGGAGAACTTTGATGTTTTTGTTTTTTAGTTTTTTATTACTTTTTTCCCTGACGTTTGGACATCATTATACCCTTTATTTGAAAACAGTACATTGAGGTGTATGTCGTCTCTTGCTGCTTGTTCTATACTGTCTTGTATTTTGGAGTACGAATCAACCCGAACTGATATATACCGTCGCACAACGTAGTACTTGATCGGTTAATTCCGGGTTCCAACGTACGTCTCCAACAATTCGGCGTTAAATTGTAACTCTGTAACAATAGAAAAATATACACATACTGATAAGCAACAATGGCAGGGTATTCTCTGTTATGTGACAACACACGACACAACAATTGTGATACTTTCAGTGTTGAGATTAGAGTACACTCTATCAATAAATAGAACCAGCACGGACGAAGATCCCGAGACTGAGTCTCGACACTCTGTGTGTCTTACCTCTCAGCTCGGGTTCTTGTATTCTAGAGTGCGGCTGCCCCAAGTACATCGCGAGACAAAGTTGGTTGTTTTCTAACAAGAATCGCGATGCTAAAGGCGAGTCGTAATTACCGATAATCAGGACTGCTGTGGGCGAAAGTGTTAGTCGTAATGAATGGGTTGATCACGCTTGGTTTTCTCCAACCAGGGCTCCCATCCAGAGCTTATTACTGCCCCAAACAATTTCATCCGGACACCAATGAAGCTTTCCTTAATTCCATAGCGCTTTAGAAATTCAATTGGAAACCGACTTTAAGCTGTTTTTAATGTTCTCTGACCTGAGGCAGTTTATTTTGTATCTGTACACTACTGTCACTTTTCTTCACTATAGTGCCAACCGAAATATTTCAACCTCTCGTACGCGTTACTCGGCACGTGTTTTCAGTACCTAAGATTTGAAATTGGATTCGTAGAACTTCCAGAGTAACCCCTTCACGGATCAATATTTATCGCTTTATTGAATTTTTACTTCACTTTATGTGGTGCATCATCTATAACATTCTTGTTATTCGCAGTTTAAGTGTCACCTGAACTTGAGTTACTGTGCGGTGAAAGTTCAAAGTTTTACAACCGCGTTTAATGAATAGGTGACCGCTGTGCCGTGAGAACGAATTCTGGTGGTTTTGTTAACGCGGTAATAAACGCACTTGCTTTTATATTTGGTGCAAAGAAAAATCTCAGAAAATCGCTCGTTTTGCCATAGCTGGTTTAACTGTGTTTCGCACTCGTTACATGTGTTTATATTCTATCGAACAATCGTACTGTTGAACACATAGTAATCGACCAATCATAGATTACAATTTTTAATGTTAACATGATCTGTGAATTCCTTTATTTGTCTTCACATCTAGTATTATATTTGTAGTTCACAATTATTAACAAGTCAGAGTTCACTAGCAATGCAGTATTTGAGATGTTTTGCAAGAATTATTTTTCACCTTCCACCACACCTTTCAATTTGACGCACATAATCTCCAGCATGAGTCCTTGGAGGGCTCTCTTCCACCACCGCTTGGGGTCTTGACGTGGTCAAATCGGCAATGAGATAATATTTCCAAAACAAGGAGCATTTTTGGAATATTAACGAATCATATACCAGTTTATTTGCACTCAAAAAATTGGAAACCCTAGGTGGTGTCACCCTCGGAATTGTCAACCGGCGTTATCGTGACGTTCTGTATTAGTAATGACCCCCTCTAAACTACGTTAGTAAATACCAACGCACGGGTTAAACTGCAAACACACAACTCTGCGGATCTCGAGTTCTTCTGTAAACACTCAGTGTTTTCATTTTCGATAAAAAAAAAATGACCCTGCAGCCCAAAATCCTAGTCAAAATGGCCAAGAAATTACGTGGACAAAAATTCATTTTGAAATGATTTCTCTCTCCAGTCAACTCGGAGATAAATGTTGAGAAATTAATCGCTGGCTTATCATGAATCGAGTAACAACCAGTTGAATAGCTATGACCTTTCACCTTTCGGTGGAATAAGCTCTCCAATTGGAAGGGGGAACGTTATTGATTTTGCATTCTAAGTCTGCAAATGTGGTGAGTTAAAAATATGTCGAGTTCTTTGATGTTGCGAAAAAAAATGCAGGCAGCGATGAAACCGAGATTTGCTTAACTAGAGGATAAAGTAGGAATACAGCATTTTGTTTGATTTGCAGTTTTATCTGTGAGAGTAAAGCTCAGAGAATTACTCTTTGTGGCCACACTTATTTTATTTTGTGTATTACGAAATATACTATTTATATTGCGCCTAATTGTTCATTATTTTCAATATCTTAAACTTTCCCGCCCAAATTTTTGAATAAAACGAAACTGTATTTCATCTCACAATTATACTCTTCAATTTTGAGTGGAATCGTTCTAAAAGTTCTACATTTCAACTATATTGTAATGTCAACTTTGTTATCACTATTATCTCTAAATCCCCTAAAGAAATCAAACAAAAATTTCATTTTTTTACTCAAATTACTTTCATTTTAGAATGGAATAATAGAGGCCTTCTGTATTCGTTAATTCATATAATTATTTTGGTTTACCAGAATTGACATTTATCAACAATTATCAATTTAGACTCGCGATGATTTAGAGAAGTGTTCTGTTCTATGATGAATTTTCCCGCCACTAATATTCGAACTACATTTCAGTAATTTTTTGTTGTAAATTTCATATCCTTAATTCAGACAAAAGTTAGAGGAAGAATTTTTGTTTATCAATTAATATAGATATTCGTATGAATTACTTAGATTGCATCTACAAAAAAATTAAAGAAATCACAAATTGTAATTTGGGCATTCTGACATTTTCATATCGTACGTCATGTAGTGTTTGGTCCAGGATTTGTATGTCGCTTCCTTTCATGGATTTTACTTATCAGTATCGACAATGATCATTGAGCCATGTCAATAATTTTGTATAAAATATCACAATAGTTAGCTGAACACCGAAACTTGTCAATAAGCGAGGCCACTGCCAACATAAACTTTGGCAAAATTTCTTGTAAAGTAAAAAAAAATCATGTTATATTTTCAAATAAAATCAACCTAAAAATTTGCGAAAATATATCATGAACATTTTAATAATAAAACGTTGAAGAAACACACACTGTTAGCGTATCTCACGAATATGCATAATCACCAAAACTCAACTCCGTGTAACTAAACTTCTTTTCAGTATTGCTCTATTGGCATTGAAACACAGCTGTATAATAAACATTCTCAACCAAACACTACACAATGGAAACCCACTTCGATCTTATTGTGGTCCTGCCCAAGGACAAATAGTTAAAATCCAACTAAACAAATATCGGTGTTTTTATTGACAAGATATACATAAGGTGAAAGTTATATAATTCGAGAACGATTTCGTGTTCACTGAAACATCATTAAAGTCAACACTACATTCCGGTATTAAAATCTAACCAAGTATAAATAGCGGTGAAAGTATCCTCTATTCGCTTTTCTCACTCACCTGAAGATACAACGTTAACGATGATACAGTGGTACTTTCACAGTGATCCCGTAAATTAATCAAAATCTCTTTTGTAATAAAACCCTCCATCTAGAATAACGAAGAAGAATTTTGACGACCGATATTTTCCCGCCAAAATTAAATGGTTTCTATTTCGGTTGAAATTTTGACGACGATATGATGTCGCTTTTGTTTTGGCGCCAATGGGAAGAGACGGGCGGACACACGGTTGTAAATCGGTATATTTACTTTCTTTTGCTGCAGTTTATGATGGAAACCATGCATAATTTTGATAAAATGAAACAAATTTTGATCTGTAGTTCTGTAAACGTGCCTTTTGTGTCGATTTGGAAAGATAAATATAATCCAGACTTCCTTCCTAATTTCTGACTTTCACACACACGTCAATTTTAGTAATTTCCAAAGCTACAGTTAAACGTTTGTGAGTCAATACCGATTCAAAATGAAAACTAAACCTTTGTTAACATGCTAAACGTAGAAAATCAATAATTTGTCTTTACCATCATTGTATCAGTGTGCGGCAACGAGACATCAAAACCGACACGATGGTGTGTGGTGATGACGGAATCAGTGATGACAATAGCGGCTAACAAGTCTCGCCCTCAACGTCATGCTTAGAACTTCGTTCGTTTTATTACGGGCGTTTCAATTGTCTGCGTTTATTATTTCGGAAAGAATAGGACAGGCCATCTTTAGTTAGTCTATTGTTGTAAACTGAAAGACATTTGTCAATAGGGTTAGTTGTTACACTTGTTATACTTTAAGAATAGAAATTAGACTAATAACAAATGACCGCAGATTAAGGACATGACACATATTGTTAGAAAGTGCGTGCCCCTTCACGGGTTTTCGCAATAGACAGACATCAATAAAAATATATATTTCTATCGGGTGAACCGTATTCGATGAAATAACACTGAATGAATTTAGAGAAGTGTGTAAACTCCAAGATCAGGTACAATTTTATCACAAAACCAATCTTTTCCTTGAAACGGATCAATATTATATGTACTGTACTGCCTCTCTTGTATGTGTAGGGGTGCGTCTATGAGGTGGGGGTTGGGTTTGTGTGCGTGTGTGTATGTGTGTGTGTCTGTCTGTCTGTATGTATGTATGTATGTGTGTATGTATGTATGTATGTATGTATGTATGTATGTATGTATGTATGTATGTATGTATGTATGTATGTGTGTGTGTGTGTCTGTATGTATGTATGTATGTATGTATGTATGTGTGTGTGTGTGTGTGTATGTATGTATGTATGTATGTATGTATGTATGTATGTATGTATGTATGTATGTATGTATGTGTGTGTGTGTGTGTGTGTCTACGTGTATGTGACTGTACTTTAAGTGTGTGTGACTTGAAGACTTACTTTACCAATGTCTGAATATATATATACATATATAAACAATAATTCATCGTAATTACTACTTTGCGTGCTAAGTAAATACATTATTTCACTCCCTAGCTGTATATTGAATTTTAGTTCAGCCCGTAATGTGTATGGCTTTGAGACTTTGTCAATAACAGAACACAAAAAACAACGATATACGGCAATTAACAACAGTGCGTGCTAAGCAAATACTCCAATATTGAATTTTAGCTTATCCTCGTAATGTTGGCCTTGAATTGATATATTCGATTAGACCATGCAAGATGATAATATTATCGGAAGGCCATGCCAATCAGAGAGATATGAAGTCTCATCTGTTAGCCATAATTCTTGTATTCTATATTTTAATTTCCTAACAATGCCATTTCGTGTGATTTATCTGCAAAAAAAACCGGGCTCACTCTCGTTCACTTATCCAACGTGTGTTAATTTCACTGTTAGCTACAAACTTAACTGTACGGTCACCATGACAACGGTTGAACGATGTAGATTCACGTTAGTGTGATGAAAGAGTAATACGATTCTATCTGAAAAATTAATTTTAAGACTCCCCCCATCAGACGATTCCGATCAAAAGTATTATATCCTCAGGCAGGGATACCCAGCCATCTCAACTGTTAAAACATTTATCCAGACTTCCTTTTAGGAACGGCGTCAAAATGTAAAGTTATATGCAAACAAATGTTTGCCTGATGCTTGGTAATTTAACCCACAATGTTGAGAACATTCCCGCCAACATTCCCGCCAAAACTTACCACAACAAAAATGTCCGTAATTCACAAATTTCAGACAAACTGTACGTAAATTTTGGATCAAATTAATAACAGTATTTTAATGGGACAACCAAATTCCCACTAAATATCAGAGCAGGATAAACTCCATAATTTACCAAATTTTACACAAACCCCAAGCCGGTAAATTCTAGATTAACTTAATAACACCCCTTTTAAGAGACGCGGTGACATTATCGTTAACAAATTTAACGCAAGGAAAGTTCTATATTGCACACAAATAAGAGAACCCCTAAGTCTGTTTTGTACACATTAATTGTTCTTCTTGAGTTGACGACATATTTTCGCGCCAAATATACAGAAATAAACTGTAAATAAATTATTGTAATAAAATCGCGTCCATTTTGGATATGATCTGTTATAATTGGGTATGTAACATTCAAGACAAAATCAGAGAAGAAAAAACTATAAAACAAACCCAGCAACTTTTTAAATGCTGTCGATTTTGAATCATATCATGATGACTCGACCAATTGAATTGAGCACAACCAGCCCGTAAAATTAGTTGCCTAAAAACTTTGATTTTAGACTAGTGTACAGGAAAAATACGATATGGTTTGAAGGAAAAACCAATGTAAGGAATGTCATCGAATTTTTTTTGGAAGGAATGGTTGTGAATATTTTGGCAACAATGTCATGTCATCACGTGAATGAACTGTCGCCATCTCGACGAATGAACAATGTATGGACAAATGCTTATTTATCGATCGTGATATGATATAGAGAGAGACGGAGAGTCTACCATTGTACGCTAATTACCCAAAATATGGTTAAAACAGACACTCGATCAAATAGTTAAAAACTAAATTGTTCATATTATTCATAAAATTCGATTTGTCATATGACGGGCCAATTATGGGTCATGGGTGATGCCATTCTGATGGGGTCTTTTACGTCAAGTGAACGACGAGATGGTAGCAAACACGAAATAGAACCATCGTGGTGATCTAACATATCATGCAGAGAAAATGAAATTTAGACAGACATCCGGAGGTGTCCAAATCGAATGAAGAATGAGGCATATAAATTTTAATGGAACGGGTTTTGATCAATCACGATATGATGAAAAACCGAGTTCGGTTTTCGTTATTAGAAACACTCCAGGCAGGGTGCAGGTTAAGACCACACTTCAGAAACGAGCTATAAAGACAAAATCCCTGAATTCATGCTCATTAAATAAAACAACGACGTCGAGGGAATTTGATGCTATATCAGATAATGGCAAATAATCCCACAGATTATATAGGGGATTAGTTCACTTAGGTTCTTGTTAGTGCCTCTAACCACACCTGGCTCGCCCCGACCACAGCGTTTCTGAACCCACAAATTTAACGCCATGATAGTAAAAAAAAAAAATCGTGTAAAATTTGCCATGCAAAATGACGGGGTCTTATTTCACTTCAGATGTATGAATTTCATAAGCCCTTGATTCTTTTTCACTGATCTAGTCTTTGGGGTGAATAATCTCTCATCTGGTAGTTTCAATGCGTGTTTTGAGGCAGCAAAATCGAACTTGCAGATTACGTGGCAGCAGAGCATGAATTAGTAAGATCACTTGTTTGACAAGGAAGGCGGTAAATAAATCGGATTTTTGCTGGAAACCTTATCGGAAGAATTGTTGATGTGCAAAACGTAACACCACGAGGCGAGAATTCACCCCAAAAAAATCCCCTCTTCCATAATATATATAATATTGCACTTTAAGATTAACAATTTTATCACCATTTTTTTCCAGGTTTTTTAAAGGTTTTTTTTCAGTTTTTATTTTTATTCTTTTCATTTTTAAAAAAAATAGATAAGGGTAGCGAGAAATCGACATGACCTCTATATTTTATTGTTTCGATGCAAATGTTGTTCTTCAGTTTTAATGACGGTTTAATGATTGTCGTAGTCAGAAGATTTACGACTCTATAGACGAACTTTAACTCTTTAGCCAGTAATATGGTTGATAAACGACACCACACAATGAAATGAAATATAGTAATGATTTAGAAGCTTGCTTTCGATGCCAGACTCGTGTTGAGCAATAATTATCTTGTGTTGCCGAGAAAAACTGACGTCTCCTCGTATAATCAATCCTCCGTAACATCTCAGTCTTGTCTTCACCTTCTTTTGTCCGACAGATCTCTTCCTCGTTTTTCAATTAATCCCTGACCCCGAAACACCTTGCCATGATGCAGTTACTATAGCAACTAAACTAATCTAAAATGGAGAGGGAAAAATCAGGCTTTACGGTAGTGTAGGGGACCTGTTGCGAAATCTACAAGTAAACGCCTGCGTGTCATCAGTTTCGGTCGCACTTCTGGCTAAAGAACGCAAGGTTTTAATTAAACAGCTATACTAGATTATTATCGCCTACCGAGGTCTAAATGCACTTGTATTCTGACTCGGATTTGTTACAGATTCAACTAACCTCGAATCTCGGTCAAGTTTTATAAATATATTGACAGATACAGATTTGCAGTTAATTCAGTCGCACGGAATTTTACTAGGCTTCCGAAGTTCCGTAGATATTTCCAACCCATCTCGGTCCAATTAGTAAAAAGAATGAAAGCTCTGTTTTAAAAGAAGAAAAACGTCGGAATATTGAATGAATCGGCTGCATGATTAGACCGCAATGTCGACAATCTTACGGTCTTCTCTTCATTCCAATTAGTCGAACCTTTTCTCTAATCATTCAATTCAATTCGTCATTTTTCAAGTGGTTCGTTACAATGTTGCTTTCAGCTGTCACCGAAATTGACATGACAGCGTCAATCAACATCACCCAATTGTGTTCGTTTAGTAAATGCGTACAAACAGCGGCATATTTTAATACACGGGTAGTTTAGGGCTGCCGCCAAATCACTGAATCGCAGCTAGATTTAAAGTGCTATTGGATTAAAAACGCGTTCACTGAATTGACCCGACTGGTCCGGACTAGTACTACTTTATTGACACCACAATAAAACTATTGAAATGTGCGATTAAATCTCCCCTGTGTTTGCGTTTAGTAACGTGTGCTTATCAATTAACATCAGAGCCAATGCCAATCACAAACGAATTAAGTGTATCAAAATGGAACTACAAAGACCTTGTCTAAAATGAATCTAAATGGCATCATCTAAAAAAGAAATAGTTTCGCCTATAATTACTGTGTATTATTTATTTATTTGGGTTATTTATTTGTCACGATGTGCCAATCACGAACGAATTATTTGTATCGAAACGTAACTACACTGAAAGAACTACAAAGACTTTGTCTAAAATGAGTCTAAATGGCATCATCTAAAAAAGAAATAGTTTCGCATATAATTACTGGGTATTATTTATTTATTTATTTGGGTTATTTATTTGTCACAATGTTTGCATATCGTCGTAAAACATTAAACCCACATGTTATTAGTAAATTTCCAGTGTTTGTATTTAAATCGTTTTAAACGCTGTGATGATTTTGTAAAGGAAAACAGCAACAGTCTACACATGGTCAATCTTTTCTTCTCCTTTCTTGTAAAATGCTTTATTTTTCTCTCTGAGTAAATTGTGCTTCTTTAATGTGTCATGGGCTGAGACCTTAACACTTGAAATATTTAACTGTACACTTCAGTCTTTGTCAATATTTTCTTTTGACGCTTATGCGATCTTGCAAAATGGTTTGCACGATTTTTTCATGTTTTACATTCCATGCGTTATACCTTCTCATCTTTAGAATACATTTCTTTCAACATATATACATTTTTTGATGCAGTTCAATTTCTTAAGAAATTATTTGGTTTCTGCTATATAAAATCCAAAATTTGCGTTAGTTTAACTCAAGTTGCGCCATTTGTGATTGTTGTTCTTCGTAATTTATTCATGTAGCGTGAAAATATCCTCAAATTGGCATTGGTCGGGGTACTTTTATCTAATATGGAATTTAGATTTACAGAAATATTTAGGTGTAATGATTGCAAATGGTCGGATTTCAAAAAGGACATTAACTTTTATAAAATGATAATAAAATAGTTATTAAATAGAAGAGGGGAGCAGAGATGACAACAAAACACGAGAGAATGAAGAGAAGAGAAGAGAAGAGAAGAGAAGAGAAGAGAAGAGAAGAGAAGAGAAGAGAAGAGAAGAGAAGAGAAGAGAAGAGAAGAGAAGAGAAGAGAAGAGAAGAGAAGAGAAGAGAAGAGAAGAGAAGAGAAGAGAAGAGAAGAGAAGAGAAGAGAGGAGAAGAGAAGAGAAGAGAAGAGAAGA
>NC_135559.1:8693758-8708758 GCF_964340395.1 Glandiceps talaboti
AATGATACTGTCATTATGTCATTTTAGAATCCAAAATGGCCGCTGCGTAATTGTGTTAAATTTTTGGAAGAATAAAAGATTGTTAATTTTAAGAACTACCAAATTTCGTTTAATATTTCAAAAGTACAAGAACGTTCTTTTCTATGGCGGTAAAGTTTGGAGAGATGGAAGGGTTTGATTTTTATAGAGATTGGTCCGGGGTGGGGGGGGGTGAGGGGTGCATTCTAACTTAATCAGCGAGAGGCTACTCATGCAAGACTTTCGAAATCTTCTTCCACATACCTACGACTTTGTAGGTACACTGTTAATCAGACTGACAACAAGCAATCAAACCATAAAACAAACAAACAAACAAACAAACAAACTTTAGGAAACAAACAAGTAAATAACAAACAAACAAACAAATGAATGAAAGAATGAGAAATACAACTTTAACAATAAAAAAAGTATGTGTCATTTTTATCATTTTATGTAAGTATACTAACTTTGTTTTTCGTAAGAGCAGACGAGGCTAAATATGGGTGTACAAACAAGGAAGTCTTATTGTCCGTGATGGGTCAGAGAAATGTTGTACATTGTAACTTTATCTCCATTGATCATTTAGGCCCTATTGCTTGAGATACTGCTGTGGAAACCAAACTGTCAGATCACTAAAGATAGACAAAGGCTTGTTGTAATGGCAGCTTACACGTCAAGTAGGGGATAGCAGTGCCCACTGTCGTACAAATATAATACTCCTGCATTCGAGATGATGTAAACACTGGAAGTCCTCAAAAATGTAAACTGCAAGTTATGGAAATCATCAGAAACGCCATCGTACTATGAGTACTATTAATGTCTATTCAATATAAGCATCAAAACATGCCTCAACAGTACTGTTAGTTTTTGTCTATCTTAGATAGCCGAAATCTCGGTTGCCGCTATCTTATGTATTGGGATATCTGCATACAGGTGTATGAGCGGAGAAAACGGGGAATTATAAAACATATTACAATTATTGTGAAAAAAGGAGAGGAGATATAAAACAGCGACGTTGAGATAGACATAGAGATGGAGAAATAAGAGAAAATTGCCTGGTGGAGTAGATAGTGATTCAAAGAACATAAAAACAGGTAGTAAAAACTAACAAAACGATAAAAACAAACAGAATGATGAGAAACGTATAGAGAAACTATTCTATAAACATTAAACGTTTTCGGACGTCGTTACTCCAATTTATCGATAGCTTCAATATTGTTTATCAAATTTACGCATCTAAACCCTATGGTCTGTGCACATGTTATTGTGTTTTTGTGTTTCAACAACTTCAAGTCGATTTAACCATGTTATACTTGTACTAAAAAGATTCGGTTGCTTTTCTCTATTTTTCTACATATCTCTTCCAATCACATCATCACCACTCCCTTCCTCAGAACGTACACCCCATACTGTATGTCTATAGTCTGTCTGTCTGTCTGTCTGTCTGTCTTTGTCTCTTTCTTTCTGTCTCTCTGCATGTGTCTCTCTGTGGCTCCGTCTTTCTACCCCACGCTGTTTCTCTCTGTTTCTCTCTGTCTCTGTTCAGTGTCTCTCCATCTCAAACTCAACAAACAAGCAAATAACCAACCAATCAAACAAACAAACAAACAAACAAACAAACACACAAACAAACAAACAAACAAATTTTATTCACATTTGGTAAGAAATAAAACCAAAATAATGCTAACTAGGAATTTTTCATGATCGATATTCTAAAATAACATCACCACATGAAGTCCATTTTCATGGCGATACGAAGGCTTCTCTTTGTTTTCAGTGTCAAATTCCCTATTCATGCCTTTGTCAGTTTCTCGTCCGAAATTCCATATTTCATTTTTTTTCTTAATTTACTCCTAATGACTTTGTTTTAGAAGATTAATCTTCTTATGAAGAGTAATGATTCTCGCCTTAATTTCGACCTTTTATTGAAATTATTCATTTTTAATTAATTACTAGTTAAGTAGTGTTTCAAAATATCTAAATCGTTTTTTTTTCGGGATAGTAACATCCCGAAATCAATTATTTTAAGCAGAAAATTGCCGCCAGCAAATTTCCTCGGTAAAACTAGTGTGTCTCGGTTTTTAGATTCACCATCCCCTGAGCTTATTAACTAAAACGTTTCTTCCTCTCTCAAACATGAACATTACAATCAATCACTAAGTAAGAGAGCGTCTGTGTAAGAAGTGAATGCCTAGCCCGTCTGACTAGTATTCGTAGACCAGACGACGTACCTCACATTATTGACGGTGGTGGGATAGTGCTGTCGGATGATTAAAAACAAGTCATCGCCGCAGGCGAGATCTCGTTTACTTGGTAAAATCGACAAGCCGTAATCACGGGCCTGTCAGGTTAGATTAAGGCCCATCTCGCGGACGACTGTATATTCATCATATATCCATTAATCCAACTATACTAATAACACCTCAACGCTCGGGAGGCTTTATAGTCCTCCAAGCGCACAGTCATTTTCGAATTAAACAGCCGTATTTCGAGTCCCTCTCTCTCACTTTCATCACATCAAAATTGATGCATTATCGACGGAGTGCGTTGTCATCGCCTGTTTTGTCATGTCGGCTCTCTCAGTGCGGCAACGTTTATGTACCGTTTATGGCTATTATTGTAATTGTATATGTAACTGTATGTATGTATGTATGTATGTATGTATGTATGTATGTATGTATGTATGTATGTATGTATGTATGTATGTATGTATGCATGCGTGCATGCATGCATGCACGTACATACATAAGCTTACATATGCATGTACATACATACATACATACATACATACATACATACATACATACATACATACATACATAAAGCGATGTACAAATTCGGAGTACAAGTTTAACAGTGTTTGTTTTGAACTGTTCGGTGCTAAAGTAGTGTCTCCAAAACAGGATACATATGTAACAATAGATTTAAATATAACACCTTTAAATCTGTGGACAGTGCGGAAAGGTGCATGTGTAAAGGTTCTATTCAAATGTCAATTCCAGCCTTCATTGTACAAAGTGTGAAAAATATGCCGTTTTAAAATAATGTTTTGCATCCGATAACAGGGACCAGCTAGGGGGCGTGGTTTATGAGTGATGGTGGCCATATAAGAACAAAGCTTTCTAGATGAACGATAACTGCTGTCAAAAGTGCAACATCAGTAGTGCCGACAGGTTGATTGAACAGTAAATTGCGATGACGTCATGACAACGTATTTGATTGATGGCCGCCATATTGCACAATGTTTTCGAGAAGCATATAAAATATTACTATCATATACTTAAAACCTAATGTTGAATATGTGGGTCGCCAAAGTCCTAGCCTCGACACCATGGCCATACGCACACGTTTTACTTTGTGTGTGCCAAAATAAGTTGATCGGTGGTGGTAACACGTTTTTATCGTATTTCTTTGCTAAGCAAATATTTTCATTCAAAACTATTTTTAGTTCTAGTACTGAGCACTTCATACCGGCTTGCGTACTTTACAGCTGCGATATTTGCTTACCTAGATTAGCCTGGAGTGTAGGACTATAACATCCGGACACTGTCGTCCGCCGAGTCAGGGGGACTTGGGGTTTCCTGTCTCGAAAACAATCTAAATCGGTTTCGTCTAATGCAATCTTTCTCCTCGTAAACCCTTGTCATCTCCTGTCTGTCTGTCTGTCTGTCTGTCTGTCTGTCTGTCTGTCTGTCTGTCTGTCTGTCTGCCTGCCTGCCTGCCTGCCTGCCTGCCTGCCTGCCTGCCTGTCTGTCTGTCTGTCTGTCTGTCTGTCTGTCTGTCTGTCTGTCTGTATGTATGTATGTATGTATGTCTGTCTGTCTGTCTGTCTGTCTGTCTGTCTGTCTGTCTGTCTGTCTGTATGTCTGTCTGTCTGGCTGGCTGTCTGTCTGTCTGTCTGTCTATGTGACTGACTGTCTGTCTGTCTGTCTGTCTGTCTGTCTGTCTGTCTGTGATGACGACAAAGCATAGGAAAATTCAATACTGAGTCATAAACATACTTTTACTCGCCCAGTCATACATATGCAAAGTATATCAACTTTTGATTTGCCGATTAATATCTGTCGTTACTCTGAATGTTGTGAAATTTAAAAAATGCCCCGTATTGTGTATTACTGAAATAAAATCGCAAAAGGGTTTGTTGTAGTCTTCCATCAACCCATAAACATAACAGGAACAGCCGGTCCAACATTTACGAGGATCAGAAAACGTAGGGGTCAAGTGAGGTGAAACAGTGTAGTGGAGACTCTGGTCTCATAAAGTTCTAATCACACTACACTGAAGGCCTATCGTTACAGTAGTAGGACCATATTTAGCAACACCTGTCTTACAAAGGCGGCTTACTTTTAAAACTGTTTTCATAATTTCCCCATACATCCGGTTTGGTTTCCAGGGAAACATATAATCCTATTAGCAATCTGTAAAAATGCCAATACGCGATGTGTTTGCTGAAATTACGTGTACGATATTCTCTAGTTCAGGAATCGCATTTCAACAAACAAATATATAAACAAACAAACAAACAAATGAATGAATGAATGAATATAAAAATAAAAATAAACAATCGATTTCACACAAAACAAACAAACAAACAAACAAACAAACAAACAAACAAACATGCATGCATGCATGCATGCATACAAAATTTGCAAGAGTAAACGAAAATATAAACAGACGAATAACTATCTAGGATAAAAACGCATGCATATATACGGGCCTGTATTCTGTCAAAACAATCTACTATATATAAACATATTACATTGTCTGCCTGTCTCTCAGTCATTCAGTCATTCAGTCTGGCTGGCTGGCTGTCTGTCTGTCTGTCTGTCTATGTGACTGTCTGTCTGTCTGTCTGTCTGTCTGTCTGTCTGTTTGTCTGTGTGTATGTACGTACGTACGTATGTATGTATGTATGTATGTATGTATGTATGTATGTATGTATGTATGTATGTATGCATGCATGCATGCATGCATGTGTGTGTGTGTGTATGTATGTGTGTGTGTGTGTATGTATGTATGTGTGTGTGTGTGTGTGTATGTATGTATGTATGTATGTATGTATGTATGTATGTATGTATGTATGTATGTATGTATGTATGTATGTATGTATGTATGTATGTATGTATGTATGTATGTATGTATGTATGTATGATTGTTGTTCAATTTACTTCACTTCTGACTATTTAAATGGAAAGAAAGCACAGGGCAGGGTACATAATGATTGATGTTTTTATACATAGTTTGAATTCCCCGCGTTTTCCGTTGGTTAGCAACAGTCCTCTGTGTATATGAAATCTTGGTATGTCGAGTTGACGATTTAAACAAATGTTCGAACGACAGGTGCGTTTCTCCGGCCAGATTCATTTGACCAAAACAAATCAAAATTGATTCATTATGTTGATATTTTACCTGTGCGTATTGATTCATTATGTTGATATTTTACATATGCGTATCATTTGCAAAATAATAAAGAAAGTTATTGAATGTGGAATATATTCAACACTGGTAAGCGAACACATACGCAGTGCCAGTGGTGATCTACTGATTTCAAAATGACGCCCTCTATTGTGCCCCAAGATTCGTTCGTTTTTGGTTTGTGTGTGTGGTCTGGTGATCTCGTTGATTTCTAGGTCATCAGTTTTCATTTTCATTGTCAATAATATTATTCAGTGGGTTTGTAAACCACAATGTATAGTTTAACATGTAAAGTTTATATAGAGAACAAAGAATTCTGATAAAAACGAAGTAAATCAAAATAATGGACAATAGATGGCCAAGTCAAGCTGAAATCGAGGCACTTGTGACCTTTACCCCCATCCAAAATGGCTGCGACCAGTTCGTTTGAGAAGTTGGCGTTACTTATCTTGCCAGAGAACTGTTACGATGAATTTTTCGTCAAGTTTAATTTCCTAGATGGTAAGTTGCTTGTCTTATCATGACAGTACAGATCATTGCTTTTCTAAGGCAAGTTCATGAGAGCGTAGTTCACTAAGTTGGTTCGAAGCTTGGTGGACTGAGTGGATTTCTTTATCATCTGCTGACGTGTTAGTCTCCTGTGACCTTCTGCGCTCAGAAGGTTACCGAACAAAAGCCATGGATGACAGTACCTCTTGTGCGCATCACGAGCCGTCGACAACACTATCATGTGAACTGTGGTCGTTTTAAAAGTTAGCAGAATATTGCCCGAGGGTCTGTTGCAGCTTAGTCTGGATGCCAACATGGTTTCTATCTAACTAACTAACTAACTAACTAACTAACTAACTAACTAATATTAAACCAAGTCTGGTCAAAGTCTCTCAATCAGCACAAAAAGTTTTCCATCCAATCAGTGAACCTCAACTGCTAGAGTGACGCAAACTGTGTATAAGTAGCATCCTGAGCTGACAGATAATATGCCATATTTGGACATTACATAACTGCACCCATTAAACACTAACTTTATAACTGTATCTATTAGGGACTGTAATGTTGGTTAGAATTTTGTGATTGATTAACAAAGACTTGATGTTAATGACTATGTGGGCGGCTGTGGATGAATTTTAAATTGCATCTCATGAATCTCTGGACTTCTAGAGTAGTGACTCTGACTATGCTGTGAGTGGAGGTGTAAATCGTAACGATACCGTATAGGAACTAGACTAGTTACAGCTTAGACTAGTCACTAGTCTAGTGGCGTGTATCATTGTAAGCAAAAACTGTTGTAAATTAGGTGTTGCTTTGATGTTGCTGTGGGGGTTTTGCCATGTCACTCTTCACACTCTCCATTCAATGGCTCTGTTTGATACAACCACACAGAAACAAATAAAAATTGCATATTCTACAATGTACACTAAAATTTGTTTGTTTATTTCATTTTAGACAAAATGTAGCAAGAAATTACGATCTCGCTATCTTTGTTTGAAACATGCAGTTTCTTATTGGTTTCTGTGTGTTTGTACCAAACAGGAAGAGTGAGACAGTAACTTGCAATGGGTTGTATATTGTGTTTGTGACAGTGATAAGATTATCATTGTATTATACATGTAACCACAGTCACCTGTGGACTAAGTTACAATACAAAAATGGTCCTAGCATGGAGGTAGATGCTACATGCAACCACAGTCACCTGTGGACTAAGTTACAATACAAAAATGGTCCTAGCATGGAGGTAGATGCTACCACAGTCATCTGTGTACTAAGATATAATTCAAGAATGGTCCTAGCATGGAGGTAGATACTACATGCAACCACAGTCACCTGTGTACTAAGATACAATACAAGAATGGTCCTAGCATGGAGGTAGATACTACATGCAACCACAGTCACCTGTGTACTAAGATACAATACAAGAATGGTCCTAGCATGGAGGTAGATGCTACATGCAACCACAGTCATCTGTGTACTAAGATACAATACGAGAATGGTCCTAGCATGGAGGTAGATGCTACATGCAACCACAGTCACCTGTGTACTAAGATACAATACAAGAATGGTCCTAGCATGGAGGTAGATGCTACATGCAACCACAGTCACCTGTGTACTAAGATACAATACAAGAATGGTCCTAGCATGGAGGTAGATGCTACATGCAACCACAGTCACCTGTGTACTAAGATACAATACAAGAATGGTCCTAGCATGGAGGTTATAGATGCTACATGCAACCACAGTCATCTGTGTACTAAGATACAATACAAGAATGGTCCTAGCATGGAGGTAGATGCTACATGCAACCACAGTCACCTGTGGACTAAGATACAATACAAGAATGGTCCTAGCATGGAGGTAGATGCTACATGCAACCACAGTCACCTGTGTACTAAGATACAATACAAGAATGGTCCTAGCATGGAGGTAGATACTACATGCAACCACAATCACCTGTGTACTAAGATACAATACAAGAATGGTCCTAGCATGGAGGTAGATACTACATGCAACCACAGTCACCTGTGTACTAAGATACAATACAAGAATGGTCCTAGCATGGAGGTAGATACTACATGCAACCACAATCACCTGTGGACTAAGATACAATACAAGAATGGTCGTAGCATGGAGGTAGATACTATGTGCAACCACAATCATCTGTGTACTAAGATTTAAGTCATTGATGGTCTTAACATTTAAGTAGATGCTACCTCCACTTCCTAGAAAACAAGATGGTGAACCTCCAATTATTTGTTATGATTTCAAAAACATTGAGACAAACTGAAACATTCACATGGTATAATGTATATGGTGTGGTATTGTAACCAGTGTTTATATTAAGGGCTGTAAGCAGGTAAAATCTACCTGAGTTCCGCTACCAGAGTTCTTCACCAAAGTTATGGTATAATGGGTTACTTTACTTCATTGGAAACTACACCAGTTTTACCATGATCTCTCTTTGTGTTACCATGGTTCCCCAACCTTAGCAACAACACTGGTAACCATATAGTGTGGTATGGTTTGAATAACTTTAAGTTTTACAGACATTGATCCCAAGGTGCATTCTTCCCTGTAAAGATGTATGTATCAGAAATTCTTCTCTCTTTTTTTCCGTAGTGCCATGTCTGAAGACAGCCATCAGCAAAGGCCTGGGAGCTATTATTATTTTAGGATCTGTCATAGGTATGTCATTTAAATGCTGATTAGTAACATGACAGAACCTCATGATGCACGAGTGCAAGTGTGGCATACTTGGGGTATTTGTACAATTGTTTGCAGTGTTCTCTGTGGCTGTATTATGACAAGTGTGGTGAGTGAAAATGCAGCGGAGAATACTACAAGCATGAGTGCAAATAATCCCTGAGTACCCACACTGGCACTCATGTGGCATAGGGTTCTGTTATTATTACGCAATTATATTTTCATTGTGTTTACTCCAAACAGCAAATTGTTTACAGAAACAATTATTCATTGGTGAACACTAAATATACATGATTCCTAATGCTTATTCCTTTCAGTGTAAAAAATCTCATGAATATTCATTGTTCAACCACAAATAATTATTTCTGCTGACTCCCATGATGCAGTAGCCCATTGCAAAGATACAATGTACCTATAAAGTCACAAGATCAACTTGATGTTTCTCCAAAATCACTAGTAATTGTAGGTGATGTAAAATCATGAAATGTCTCCAGTACCCATACAGTTTATGAAAATGTCGTTATTCGCTGGAGTGGCATTCCCTTTAATGCAGCAAAATGTACCCAAAATATATTTTTTAAAGATTGAGGGGGGAACTATACAATTCTAGATTATTTTGTTGACTGTATTTTGTGATTGATAACAGAGGGTGTTACTTGCTTATTTTATAGTAAAGCTACCACAGATTATGAAAATACTATCAGCTAAAAGTGGTAAAGGTATAAGTATGGTCAGCATCATATTTGAAATGGCTGCCATATCAGCAACATGGTCCTACAGTGTAGGCAATGGATTCCCATTTTCGTGAGTATTACAACTGCTTCAATTTCAATGAAATCAGGTATTAAACCGACACTAGCTGCAACTGTGACATTTGTTTTCATCAAATACACACATATATTCACTAAAAGGTGGTCATTTACTTATAAAAAGATGTTAATTAGTGGTCAATATTATCTGTAGGTAGTGTAGTGGTAATAATAATAATAATAATAATAATAATTTATTGTTTAAAGACCACTACACAAACATGTCTCAGCGGTCTGAACATTACAAAATGAGAAAGACTAGCAAAAGAGCAACAACAATAAAAATCTAGCATAAGAACACAATGAAAAGTTTAAAAGCATCTCTAAAAACAAAAACGGATTTTAAAACTTAGCAATCAATTTAAAAACATCAGCAATAGCATTGTTGGAAAATATACGTTTTAAGACTCTTCTTGAAAGGAGCAAAGTGGTAAATTCATATCCAATCTGATAAAATCTGATGTGGTGAAAGCGGTTATATGCTTTATTTACCTCAATTTCCATCATTTTGTGATGTTTGAATTTGTTCTGAGTGATCGCCACTTTCCCACAAGGCAGCAATCACTCAGAACAAATACAAACATCACAAAAGGATGGAAATAAAGGTAAATAAAGCATTTAGCTGCTTTCACCACATCACATTTTAATCAGATTGATTCAAATCTTGAGTGAGTGAGTGAGAGCTAGGTTTTGAATTTGTCACCATGTTAAAACTGTACTAATTGTAACTAGAGTATCATTTCCAATCAGACAACCACAATATATTCACTGAAAATTGTTAAAATACAAATAATTAGATATTGTACATGTTAACCTGTTGTCCATATTATAATCCATAAGTAGTACAGAAACAGGTTGAATATTCAGGAAAGAAATCTGTCACTGTATTTTTGAAATCAGTTTCTTTAATTTTGGGTACTTTATTTGTGAAAATGTTGACTTGATACATGTTTGAAGTGTTGAGATATTGACCAAGGATTGAAAATTAGCTCTTTTAACTAGAAGAGAGGTAATGTTGATCACCACACTAGATGTTCTGTCATATTTAAATTGATCAAGTGTATGCAAATTGTTATATTTAAATTGATCAAGTGTATGCAAATTGTTATATTTAAATTGATCAACTGTATGCAAATTTTGTTGACAGAGCCTGGGGTGAAGCTTTCTTCTTAGCTGTTCAGACCACTCTTATCGGGGCTTTGTGTCTACAGTTCAATGGAAAGACAGCATTAGCAGGAGTATTTATAGTAACATACTGCTGTATAATGTTTGTACTGCTATCTGGTGCAGTTCCACTCGAAGCCCTGGCAGTTCTACAGTCCATGAATATATTACTAGTTATTATAAGCAGGGTAAGTGTCCAAGACATCCTTTCTTTTTTATCTTCTATGGGAAATCAATCTATAGGCAAACTAGGATAGACACTAGAACTAAAGCTATTTGCTGATATACTATGATATGCTACTATGGAAATCAGGCTATTGGCAAACTAAGATAGACACAAACTAAAACTACTGCTAATATACTAGAATGGAAATCATGATATCAGCAAACTAAGATAGACACACAAGTGTAAAACTACTGTTGCAACATGTTCATATAAGCTGTCAATGAATGTCAATGTAATATTTGACAGTCGTAGAGAAAAGGATGTGCAACTGTGGCAAACAACAAATTTCAAAGGAAAAGTCTTATCTGACCATGATACGTCTGTTGAGATTCCATTCTAAAAATTCGCTAAAGACTTATTTTCACCTATTTTGCTGGAAGAAACAAAAACTTGAAAATAAATAAATGCATTCTTGTACATGAACACAGTGTACCAGTCTGCTAATTAATAAAAAATTAGTCTTTGAGAACTAGCTGAAAACTGTAAAATCGACAAATTTTCTAGTAGCAATAATATTTAAGTTTACAGTAATTCCATTGAATGCATTGTACTATAAGTGATGTCACATGCTTGGTAGCATCCCTGGACAGTCAATGGTGCAATTATACTCACGGTAGGATCACATCTTTGTAAACAAGCTTTTCTCAAGTGGTTGCACATTCAGTCTCATTCAGTGCTTGCATGTACGCTATAGTGAACCTCATTCAGTGTTTACACCTTCTTGATTACAAAATGATTACATCCATATAAGGCCTAACAAAAATATGTGTGGTTCCGATTTTGCTCAATTTTAGAATAGGTGGGTAAGTAGATTTTTTAGTTTATTTTTTGCACATTTTTTTCATATGTGAGTGTCTAATTCAGGTAGTTATGTTTTCCGTTGTTTTCCATTATGGTCTCTGTGTTTGTGATTTCTCCTCATCAGATGTACAGCCTTTACAGATTGGAAGAACAGTTTTATATTGTCTTTTTAAGTTGCTATCAGTTTCCGCATCCACTGGTTTTTTGCGAGACTTCACAATTTTCGCGATTTTGTTATTTTTGTTTATGTCTATCTATCTTAATAAACCGAAACCTTGATTACCAGAATAGTATCTCTGATATCAAAATGATAAAAATGTAAAAAAGTGTGTCCTTATTACAGGACCCTAGGCTATTCTGACTTACATGTAATATACCAAGAGTATAACAACTGAGAAGTTATCAGTTTCATTAAAAAATTTGTGATTTCAATTTCATCTGAGATGGTAAGACAGTAACGGTTATGATCAGACCTGCAGGCAACTAGGAAATAATAAGTTAAATAAGAAAAAGGTCAATCTATCAGGTATAATCTCTGTATTGTGTACTGTCATTAAAATATTCATAACTCAAAATAAAAATTGCATAATGGACAGGATTAGTATTGATAATTTACAATATAAAAGTCACACTGAAAGAATAGAGATATTTTGTATAGTCCTGAGGGATTTCCCAGTTCCCAATTTGAGTTTTTTACAATAATGCAGGGGTGAGAAGTAGGCATACAAATAATTAAGTTTGCTGTATTGATGCTTTGATATGCATGTCAATTGGGAAAGTGTTGTCTGACCCTTTGCATATTAGATGCCTTTAACACACTGATCTAATGAAGGCAATCTAGCGATTACAATATTTTAACACTTATGTAAAAATTGAGTCTCGAAGCGCAAGTGGATGAAAAGAAATCACTTTGCTTTCCTTAGGAATCTGAATTAAAACTACAGTAGGGTGCATAAGTTTAGTAAGTAAGACAAATATTATATTCAGTGTAAATATAAGTAAAGTGCAAATACTGACAAAAAAGCTAGCAAATATTGAAAATAAACACTCTAAAATGGAGACAAACAGAAAATATTGTGTATGAAACATTGCTATGGAAGGACTCGTCTGAAATATGGTGAAATCAAAAATCAAATCAAACTACTTTAAATAGTGACAAAGTGGTGACTAGCAAACATAAGTTCAATTTGCTGTTGGTATCTCTACAATTGCCAAAAAGCATTTTTGCCAAAACCTGAAAACAGTATGTGTGGACACAGAAGAATAATTGAATAATCCCGGAATCACACATCTTAAATTATGGAGAGTTTTCCAATACCTACATATCTTAATTGTTAATTGCATGTGATTCTTATATATTTCTATGCCTATGCTACCATTTATTTGAACTTGCAATGTATCATTCTATTTTAGTATACATGTATTTGTTGGTTTGTTAACCCACAGATTTCTTGGTAAAGTAATATTAATTCCAAATGTCAGTATTGTACTTACTGTACCCTTGCATGGTTAAATATAGTGTACATGTACAAATGCATAGTGAGACAAGGACATCTGAACTAAAGCAGTCTACACTTTGACTGTTCTACAGCTAAAGAAAGTAACCTGTGCAGATTTAGTAGTAGTAGTAGTAGTAGTAGTAGTAGTAGTAGTAGTAGTAGTAGTAGTAGCAGTAGTAGTAATAGTAGTAGTAGTAGTAGTAGTAGTATAGTAGTAGTAGTAGTAGTAGTAGTAGAAGTAGTAGTAGTAGTAGTAGTAGTAGTAGTAGTAGTAGTAGTAGTAGTAGTAGTAGCAGCAGCAGTAGTAGTAGTAGTAGCAGCAGTAGTAGTAGTAGTAGTAGTAATAGTAATAGTAGTAGTATTTTTTTTTTATAGTGACTTGTGACATTTTACAATAGGAATACACAAAAAGAAACATTTTTCACCCAGCCCTTTCAGGGCTTATAAGTCACTGTGAATCAAAATGTTACAGTACATCAAATAAGCAGTACAGTTGTCTTGTAAAGATATCATTTTAGGTTTCATCACAACAATGCAAAATATATACAAAATAAATTCCACCTTACTTGTATATAATCTTTCTTTTCTTCTGCTGAAGGCACTTTCAATAAATTTTGTGGCCGAATACAATTATTGATAATGAATATAAAACTCTTATCGTCAAATTTAACAGTCAGAATTAACAGTCAGAATTAACAGTCAGAATGGATACAATTGTTGCATATGTCTGTCTCTTGTAGAAGATTATCTGATAAACATAGATTGCTTACATGAAAGATGCTTGGAATCCCTGTCTTCATTTTGACTGACAAAATAAAAACCTACATGACATGGGTATATTACCCTGGAAAAATACTATGGTGGTATACCAAGCACAGGTTGGATTTGATCTTTACATACATGTATAGACACCTATCATGCATGAAGACATCTTTTTCTTTATTTTAAAGTTGTCATATGGATGAGGATTGGGTATTAATTTGGATTTTTTAATTTTTAAATCAATTTTATCATTACTTTATATTTGAAAAATCAATGTGAAACATTGTAGCTCAATAAATTGCAGTAGATTGATAAATATGTAAAAACTTTTTACACTCTTTTGAGTTTTTTTCCACTGAATTGAGCTACAAAGACAGACTTGGTCTATGTTATTTCACATTGATTTTTCAAGTACGACGCCATGATAAAATTGTTTTATAAATTAAAAATCCAAAATAAATATCCAATCCTCATCCATATGGCCACTTTAACTGAGAGTAGGTTAAAGTTTTTCATGAGCAAAGTAACAGTAAAAGTTGTAAGATTTCTATTACCAAGGCACACACACTACTACTCTAAGGGTTGCAGATACTGAAATATGTACTTGAATGAACTTTAATTTTCACCTCTTAATTTAAAGAGATGTGCCATAAATTTACAACAATGTCTTTCTGTTTTATCACACAGATGACCCAGGCATACAGTAACTATAGCAGTGGACACACTGGACAGTTGTCTCTGATCACATTCACGCTGCTATTCCTGGGTGCTGTCGCCAGGATCTTCACGTCAATCCAGGAAACCGGCGGTGATCCTTTAATTGTAGCCACTTACTGTGCTTCTACTACTTGTAATGGAATCATTGTATCCCAGATTTTGTACTACTCCAGTGCTAAAACCAAGACGGAATAGAGTAACAGGGTCCAAGGTGAAAGTTCATAGGTTATTGTAAATCTACATATTTTCACTACTAGAAAATTTTGCGATTTTAGTCTTCAGCTTGTTCTCAAGACTAATTTTTACTAATTACCAGATTGGTATATTGTGTTCATGTACCAGAATGCATTTTAGTCACTGCTTATTTTTGCATTTTTGTTTTTTCAGTTGGAAA
>NC_135559.1:8713758-8788758 GCF_964340395.1 Glandiceps talaboti
GGCTGACTTGGATTTTTAGACAATATGATACACTGTGACGATCGCCCCTAACGGCCTGTTACTACTTTTGGTGTAGACCAGCAATGTGTGAGGGCGCCCTGACTAGGCGTTGCTTATAGGCTAATTAACTTGGGTTAACGTTCGTTGAAAAAACAGACATGGGCATATTAAGTACATGTGCCGCAGAAGGTTTACAAAAAATATCCACATCACTCTTTCCATCTATTCGGTGACAATCATGATTTGACGTATATTCAATTCTTATCGGATTAAATCATTAACTATCAAAAAATGTAAATTTTCACATATTGAATGTTTGTAAGCAGAAAAAGACATAGTTATATATATAACAGACATAGATATATAGATGTGATAGAGTGGCTACAAATTATAACTATATTGCACTGCTAACGGTAATAACTTTGTTATCAATAGGGACTGATCAGTTATTACAGGGTGGGAGTAAAGTTTTAGTTATATCATTGCACCCCCCCCCATCCAAAGCTCTTGTGGGAAGAGCCTGATAACCAATGCCCAAGCAAAAAAATTTTACTCGTCGAAATAACTTATCACTTCCTAAGCAGTCGTGTCTCGACTTTAAGATACGGCCGTAGGTGGCGCTCCACACGTGTATATTACTTTCCTATCTCAATGCTGTATGACTATCACATAAAGTACAGACTATAGCGCCCTTACTTTCGATAAGCTAAGACAGACACAAACTAAAACTATTATTGTGATGTATAGTAGGTTTTGAGTGATAGTGCTGCTGATAAACTCAATTGCAAGATAGTGTAAAACATTGGAAGTCCTCGAAAATGTACCCTGGAAGTCTGTACACACGAATAAAGGGCAGCACGTCTTGCCATAGACTAAACATTCTAAATGTGTGATGTCGTCGTAAAACCCCAGGCCTCTTTACGGCACCTCCGAGACGCACCGCAAAGAGGTATTATTTATCGTTGCAATTTTGCCATCGGGAAAATACGCCCGAGAAGGCTGTGAGAGTGTATATCACATGCTAACATCCAATTGATAGATTGCCGTCAGCATGCCACAATAATATAGTTTAGTTTGTTTTTGTCTTTTTAGTTTATATCGAAAGTGATTTTCCAATGATTATATATATATATATATATATATATATATATATATATATATATATATATATATATATATATATATATATATATATATATATATATATATATATATATATATATATATCGCATGCTTAATGAATATAAAAAATAATGCAGTCATGAAATTCGAAAGTACGGCTGGCAATATTTTGTGTTTACCCATCTGTCACTCGTTCCTTGTTTACAGTGTATACGGAGGGGGGTACGTCTTAGCAATAACGCCTATTCAGATAGCATTCGACTTCCCGTTCAATTTGTATATTAATCTCCAGCCCGAGTTTCAGTTGAACGACCGGTCAAAGCGAATTGTTTTACGTCCGTCTATTTGAATAGGGCGATATTACAAGAGCTACCCCTTGTCTCAGAGCAGACGACACTGCAAGAAATCGCGCGCTTCATTATTCTCAAGGAAAATACTGCCAATCAGTTTCCAAAGGTAAATAACCTTCAATATTAGCTAGACTGAGTAAAATAATATTTCCAAAACCTTTGCATGTCAGAAACACCTTTGTAACGTTTCTGGAGTGATGTTACAGTTATCACATATGACCTTTAACCCCGAGCTCATGACATTTTAAAAATCTCTGCTATAAAGAAGACTCCTGGCAGTTTTCTTATCAGTAACAACCATATTTCATTCAAAGTGAATAGTCTGTTATTCACTCAGTTACAACAGTCTGACCTTTATGTGTTCCAAGATAAGACAAAAGATTGCAGTGACAGATACAACAGATATCAAAAGTACCTACAGCCAATTGCAAATGTCTCTATGTACATACTAGTCTTGGTTGGCCCATACGACTCCTTCGACTTCGCTGGCTCCAGTCTCTAGGACCGGCGGATGTCAGAGGAGCCAGAGCAACCGAGACTGCATACGTACTCACGGTTACTCAGCCTCTTGCCGTTGAGGGCATAGTCAATCAGTGACAGTCCCAGAACTCATCAGCGGCCATTTTGCTCCTTACAATAGGCGACATTGTATTTCCCAGACTCTGCTAGGGGGTTATGCCCTCAACGGCAAGCGTCTGGGTAACCGAGACTGCATACCCGCTAACAAGTTTTGACATCGTAATGTCATGTGCTAAGGGGTCAACAAATAAAATATCACAATGCATCTTGGGAGAATGGTCCACATTTTTGTTCTTTGTCAAAATCTATGAAAACGAAGGTACTTTACCGTCTGCATGCATAGTAGGTATAACTCTCTCAATTTATACGTAATGAAAATATTGTTCTTTGCTTCTGGATTTATAGTGCAGATGAGTTGAGTTGATCTTCTGCGTTAATGTCATATGCACTAATCCAAAAGCTTAGATAAAAATGAACAATATTTACATGTCCCCTATGCCTTTTTTTAATTATTCGACTTCTTCTTAAGACTGCATGACAAATATTGAATGCTTTTGTAAAACTTGACGCCATATTGTTTACAGTAGCGGCAACTGACCTGGACTTCCGGGTCATTAGAATACTTTGATGATTATTGGTTAAACTCTGTCACGTGTAATATTAATGAGTTACATTGTCGTCTATTCTAACATTGCATGCATACCCTTGACACTATACACAATTCGCAACAAAATATTTGAATTTTTAAAATTAATAGTGATAGTCAAGAGGGTAAATTAAATGTATCTCTGCACTTTGGAAGGCTCTCTATGCCCATATATGGTCACTGTATCCATAGTGGCTAGGCGCTTGATGTCCAAACTCTGGTCACTGTATCCATATTTGGAAAAGCTGTGTGCGTCCATATATGGTCACTCTATCTTTATATGGACATGCTCTATGCCCCATTATGGTCAACGTATCCATATATGGGAAGGCTGTCTAAGCCCGTATATGGCTCTAATGGTATTTTTGTTATTGAAAATGTATACAAGATGTTCACACGAAACACGTACACACTGTTGACGAATGCACAATTCTAGACATCAAAACAGATCGGTAAGCTGCATGAACAAATTTTCGGATACTATTGCTGTATCTACTTCTATATGGCGATAAATGCACATACTTTATATTATAAACATCACAAAAAGTTCCCAGGATAGATGAAGAAGCAGAAGACAGTGAAAATATAGGTATTTCGAGCTTAATCAGAAATTTCAAATTCATTATACTCCTTACACAATTTGCACCATCAATTTTCAAGCAACAGTGGCCAAAGGCACTGAAAAACATCCCGGTTTACAACATTCTGATATCATTCCTTATGATTCATATGCTTAGCATAACCAATCCCAAACAAACCGAACACTGATACAAGGCTGGAGGTTGATATGGTAAATGGCGCCCTTAACGACGGCGAGCGATTGCTACAGTGGGATATATTTCAAAATCAAATCCAAACATATACATGTACTTGTGAATTTGCACAAAGAGCTAGGTATCCACACAGCTGATTGATTGGCACTTTTAGTGAAAATAATATGTTAGGAAATTTGTTCCAATGCTGCAGAAACTTCACATACAGGTGAATCATAGGGTGGGGGGGGGGGAGAGATAAGTCTGACACCATGACATTCACAAGCCATTAACGGTCCAAGTGCAACAAACCCGCGGGCTTGCCTGACGAAAACGGGTGTCATAAAAGTTGTTTGCATCTCTAAAGCTGTTTGTAGTGTTACTTATAATAGCCTAATAAATTGATAACAACTGATATAAGACGGAGATAAGGTTTGCCTCAATTGACCCACTCCTTAGAAATGATCTTACGCTGTGAACTACACTGTTTACTTGTGTTATGTAAGAGCCCATCATCACATGTGTAAATATTGGTACTCTTTGATAACAAGTGGACTTGCTTCTTTAATGGCTTGTCCCAGTAATGCTAATAGATTTGATTGTCATATCATTGTGAATCATAGTTTGAGGGGGGAGAGGGAGATAAATCTGACACTTATAGATTTGATTGTCATATCACATTACGATAATATACAACAGTTTCCAAGTACGTTTTTCCAGGGTTGACAGTATAAGAAGTAATTACAGATAATTCATAGAAGCAAAACACTTCCCTTCGATGATGTAATCACGTGACCAAACGCGAATAAGGTACAAATGTGCAGGCATAGCACTTGTGAGATATCTTGAAAAAAGACAAATACTTCAAGAAATGCTACATCTAGGCTTGTGTTTGTTCAGTTCAACTATGCTAAAAAGGGAAAATCATTTGTAAAGTGTCGACTAGTTTGGAAAGCAAATTTGCAAAATATTGTGTAAGGTTTCTCATGTTCTTGGAAGGGTTAGTATGCTCAACAGTTAAAAAGAAAAAAATGGCCGCCAATTTTCCGATACTTTACGATGATAATCGACAACTAACGAAGTGAATTATTACATGTACAACATGAAACGATCATGTCACAGTGAACAAATAACACGTCATTTACATACATCCAAATCCAAGTATTTTGAGGTGAGGAATAATCAGTTCATCATCTCAATGGTGAACAGAATTTGTGGTGGTGGTGAGGGGGGGGGGGGGGTGGGGGTGGTGGGTGGATATTAAATACACAGTGAATGGCAGGGATTTTTCCCAACTTCCCTCCAATTTAACTCTCTCTCTCTGAAGCTGCGTGAAATACCTAGCTCTGATTGTACTTAATGTGATGAAAACAATTTCTAAATATCAAAATAGAGACTCTACAAACAAGAGATTTGATGAGAAATTCGCTTTAGAGTCACGTGCAGACTGTGGTCATAATTCTCGCGCGAAATTGCGAGATCATTCCATTTTGTTGTTGCAGTTCTTGAAGATCTCGCCAAACCTTTCTGGTGCAGATATATACACAATAGTAACTGTAAAAATAGTGTCGTCTTTCCAGATTACATCAAATCGTCTTGGGATGATTGAGAAAACCATAGCAACAATCGTCATGGTGATACGCATCGTCAGTAGTCACAATGCATAACATTCCCATCAGTCATTGCGGCAAGATCAAACACTCGGAATATGACCTGAAGACAGCAAATATGAAATGAAGTTATTAATTTATAAACGTTTCGCTACAGCTGCTAAGAAGCCAGCCATTCTACTTTCAAAACCAAATGAAATGTTACATATTAATAGCTAACAATGTCTGAAAAGCACCTTGGTCAAGAACTTTACGATGCTTTGGGGTTGATTTTGGGTTGTACCACAAACCATCGAGACCCCAAGGAATGCTAATTAAAAAAAAAAAATTAAGCAAATCCATGCAATGAAGTCGACCTAATTTCTTTAGCAAAAACACACAAAATTAAAATATTACATTTAGAAAATTATGTCAAAAGCATACTATTAGACCAAATCTTACAAATACTACAAATTCATCAATTCAAAAATCACACTTCCTTAATACAGGGAATCAAATAAAAGTAGTTTAACATACACAATAACTAACAAAATTAACAACAAATGAAATGTACATCACAATATATAAACTGAAAACTGAAATGAATATATAGTATATTAAATAAATATGTGACATCATACGGGAACGAGAAACTGCGTTATTTTCATAGATATAGACACAAATATTACATACATACATACATACATACATACATACATACATACATACATACATACATACATACATACATACATACATACATACATACATACATAGTATATACATACATACATACATACATACATACATACATACATACACACACACACACACACATACATACATACATACATACATACATACATACATACATACATACATACATACATACATACATACATACATATATTTATATATATTGGTCTTATTAATTAAGCTTGTCCAAGCCGTACAAATCAAACTACTTAATATAAATACTAAGCTTGTCGGTATTAAATCACGTTCAAATGCCCCTATTTAGAAACTCCAATTGTTGATTCAAGGTCACTGCAATAGGCAATAAATGGTATTATCGTAAATCATTTTCCAACTTTGAAAATTGACTTGAATCTACAGGGAACGATAAAAATAGATCGACCCACCCGTCAAATGGCCTTTACTTTGTAAGTGGTCGATTACTCTTATTAAATATGCAACAGATGAAAAGCTAGTCTTAGAATAAATCTGGTATATTCAAATCAATGCCTTATATGAAGCCATTGCTTGTCGTTATTTCCATAATCTATGAATAATTTAGGGTTGTTGCACATAATTCTATAGTATCAAAATCAAGTATTTTATAACCTTAATATTACATATATATTGCTATTCATATATTGGTTATACATTTAATATAAGTCAGAATTATTTGCATCTTAAATTCTATTTTTATGGTGAGAGATTGCTGACAGGATTCGACACGAGATGTTACTGTCTTAATTCCACTGTGACAATGCACTTGCAATTTCATGTACAATATATGTTTAAAGAAATGCCGGAAGGAACAGCAATCAAAATGACAAGTATAACATCGCGAGGGAAAACTGGAAGCTTTTTTATTTATAAAGTTCTGATATCTTTCTCGCCACAAAGTAGCCGTAGACAAGACTCACTTATTTACAGGCTGACACTTTACGATAAAGGAGTGATATGCGATTTCTCAGTTCAATTACTGCAGTGTTATTTCCATTACACTGCCATAGATGATCAGCTGTTATCATGGGTATCAATGACTGAACTCAAGTCTACAGGGAGAAGATTATAATTACTTTCTGATAGTTCACGCAGTTGGCCAGTTTAAACGAATGAAATGAGTTACTTGGAACGAATACACTGTACAGTATGACAATTAAACCTTTCGCTCGATCAAAGGACATTCGCGCTGAAAGCGAGGCCATGGCCATTAACTTATGTCGTCTGCATCTTGTAGCTTTTTTTGCAGAACATCACGAAGGTCAATGGTCACTATCTTGCCCTTAAGAAAAATTCTCTAAATGCGAAGCTATTGACATATAGCTGTCGTCTGCATCTAGACTCGGTTACCAAGACTCTCTAACAACGTCAGCCGCCCTTAGCAGAAACACACTCGGGAGCCATTAGCGTGGCTGAAAAACCGAGACAACTCTGCTGTACATACATCACGCAGGTCAAATGTGGTTTAATAGCCTGGCCCTCAAGAAATACGAAATACAAGTATTTGGGAGTGGACATTAGCATATAACATCTAATGTCAAATACATGACATTTCACTTGGACAACGTTTTATACAAAGATAATGTTATATGTATATACATATAGCATTTTATCACATGAAGAATATTTAAAGATGGACTTTGCGGGCCGAGGTTGTGCGACCAAAGAGTTTAAATTTTTGTTCAGATTTATAAAACAAATCCAAATCTTGGTTGCCAGTACTTGATTTTTTTTTTAAAACTGTGACTATATATATTTAACTGTTGCAAAACAAAATACTTTTCAAATTCTAAGTGAATTTCATTGAATTTCGTTAATATAATGGCGTCGATTTCAGTATGGAATGATCAGCGACGCTGTTGTATCTTTGTTGGCTACCATTAAACAACCGACAAAAAAGTAGTTCAACAAATCGGGCTACTGACCTTATTTGGGCATAGCGCACCACGGCATGATACGAATAGTTATTGCACAGTTATGTAGAAATCGCGATTTCTCCATAGCAATACACAGGGAGGTTATTATAGGTATATGATCATTATCATTATTAAATTTGTGCAGTAGTACGTAGGCGATGTGGTAATGGATTGAGATTCTGTGCCAAAGAGTTAAACCATTTGAAATGTCTATTTAGTACCACACTTGGTCTAATGTGTATGAGCTTTGCGTCCTTCATTTATCAGAATTATTCCTGACTTTAGTGCATATTAGATTGATTACATATGAATATTATATTTGTATATATTTCTTAGGGTCAGTCGAAGTCTATTAGTTCCAAGTCACTGTTTCCCCTAACTGTCGTCGTCTGATGGCGTACGCGTTTTTCAACACAGTCAGTCAGCTCGTTTGCTTTCACAGAATGGTTTTTCAAAGTCTGTTATCTTATGATATTATTGTTGTTGATGATGATGATGATGATGATGATGATGATGATGATGTGTTTGTTGATTTTGTTGTTGTTGTTGTTGTTGTTGCGGCTGCTGCTGCTGTTGTTGTTGTTGTTGTTGTTGTTGTTGTTGTTGTCGTCGTCTGTATATAGAACATCAGCCACTAGCACTTCAGGTGAAAAAAAGACTATCAAATCTGCTTATACTAGCGGATCTAAGCCAAAGTCCTACCTTCTGAGAATTGTGAATACAAATATGAACTACATTCTTACCTCTCTTTTTCTCTCTCATGTTCTCCCATTCCTCTCTCTACCCTCTCTCCCTCACACACTAGTCTGTCTCTCTCTCTCGCTCGCTCTGTCTGTCTGACTGACTGACTGACTGTCTGTCTGTCTATCTGTCTGTCTGTCTGTCTGTCTGTGTGTGTGTCTGTCTGTCTGTCTGTCTGTCTGTCTGTCTGTCTGTGTCTCTCTCTCTGTCTCTCTCTATGTCACTCTCTCTCTCCAAAATTCTTTGACAAAGAGAAAGGGGGGAGCTACCATTGAAACTTGAATGATAGGGAAATAGTGGAAAAAGAAAGTATAATACCTGCAAATCTTATCGAACAAGAGCATTGACCACACATTCATTTCGACAAACATAATCCAAATAGGGATCGGGTGCAGGCATCGTTCTTGAAATCTGAGCTGCTTTTAGAAAATACAGAACACGTTGTTGACAGGAGTAATCATTGCACATATCCATCATCTCATCATAATACATCTCGTCACAGCTCCTCTCTGATACCTCATATGTAGACCCCTGAAACGAAGGAGAAAAATCATTTTCAGCACAACAAACGACTTGCACGTATAGCCTCTACGATACAACTACTATAATGGATGAATTATCAACCAGCTTCATTTGTTTCCCTGCCAAAATCCTTGTAAGATAAACCCCAACCCGTCGAGTAATGACGTCACAAGTCACGCGAGAGTATCCATTAAAATATTCTAAACACAATATGGCGACTCATGTGAAATAATTTGTCAAACGATTGACCCAAGAAAATGTCCTAAAAGAATCCATATAGTTTAATGTCATAGTAAGCTATTATGGTCTAGCAAAACAGAGTGTTTTGTAGTTGAAATGACTATAACAGAAACTGGATACCTGCTTGTAAACTGTGACGAATTTGATAAATAAGTAAAGAATTCCCCTCATCTACTTCCGACTGTGTGTCGTCACAAGTGTTTCTGTTAGTCGCCGGTGGCATATTACATCTGAGCGTGCCGCCAATCCCCTATTACTTCATTAATTGTACAGTTTTTACTTATAGTCACTTATTGATGACGTAAACAGAATGATGCACCTGTCATGTACATCTGATGTAGCTTGATAACACAACATGCACTATTGATTATTCGCCAATCCAATGTGTATGGTGCACACATCCCTTTTAGCTATGTGTATTGAATGTCAATAGCTATCACATCACGCCAAAAGTCAATGCGTCTCAATTTTCATAAAAGGTTTGATAAATTTGATTTGAGAATATTTGAATACAAGTTTTACACATATATAATAACAGATTATGGTTCTATAATTTGATGAAGATACTTTTGGGCGGGAAAAAGATTTCTATCTAGAACCTCATTGGTTAGAAGTATTGCTTGTTCGATCGATTCCATTTTGGAATGATATATATTCAAAGCCCACCAAAAGTTTCTAGATTTTGGTTGGATCTAATAGGGAAGATTCGTAATATTTTTTTGAAAGTCACTATTTAGCTGCCGAATATTGTGTAAAAAATATTGGAAAATAAAGAAATTGCCCTTGAAAACAAGGTCACGTGGTGTATCCATAATTAGATTTTATTATAATTCCAAAAGGACCAGGAACAAGCTTTCAAATGACAAAGTTTGGACAGATTTGAACAACTTTGATTTTCAGGCACATTCTAGTATTCTACCGGTTGACTACGCTCGTCATACATAGCCTGAATACTAACGATGTCCATGTATGACGTCACAAAATGGCGTGGTCGAGGTGGACCGGAAATACCCGAAAACTCTCGAAGTAAATCCGAAGGGAACTGACTGAAAAAAAGGTCATTTCAAGGTGTTTGCAGGCGCTTTTCTAAAGTTTTAAAACCAGAATATGTTTCACAAACATGTCGTCTAGCAAATAGAGACAGAGAATGAGAGCATTTTGAATCACCTTTAATTCAGGAAGATGGACATTTATTTTAGTTCTCACAGTGCCTGTCTTGGACACAAGCAGTCAAAATGAAATGTCCCAATTTAAGTCCGTTTGCTCCTTAAGGTCTATCCTTTTAAATGTTTGGTATACTGGGCAACGAATAAGCTCTGTTAAGAGATATTGGTGAAAAATGACGACGTTTGCAAGGTGTATAACTCCAAAGCTACAAGCCCCTACTAAAATACGCATTCCAATTTCAAATAGTATACGCCTGTGGGCTTGCAAGATTTTTTCATATTCATAAAAATATGATAAATTAGATCATTTACACTTTACTTTCACAATTTATTCTGCGAAAATTGCAAATTTCATAAACAAGCAGTCATAAGGCGGTATATTTTTGGTAATGAATTGATATCGCCAATTTCACTGCTCACGCTACATTATCATGTCTGAGATATGTAAATAATATATTAATGCTGAAGGCCAGTGATAAAAAGGAACACACGCGTGAAGGGAAATCGATTTTGAAATAATATTTGTTGTCATGAATTATTGATCGATTTATGTTCACAAGTAATTAATCATTTTTGTCTTCCAGGAACTTATTACGAAGAATAAAATATAATTTTTTTCCGTTGAGTTGGCCTCATGTTTGGTCATACAGTCACTTCATATTTTTATTTGCGCCAATTAAGTCGAACTGGTCAGAATAGTTTCTGTAATTTTGCTATGCACAATGTTGTACTTCTGGAAGTCAATTGTGAATAGGTTGAAGGTAATATTGTGTGCGCGTATGTATCTGTGTGTGTGTCAATGTGTGTGTGTGTGTGTGTGTGTGTGTGTGTCAATGTGTATGTGTGTGTATCAATGTATCTGTGTGTATCAATGTGTATGTGTGTGTATCAATGTATCTGTGTGTATCAATGTGTGTGTATCAATGTGTATGTGTGTGTATCAATGTGTATTGTGTGTGTATCAATGTGTATGTGTGTGTATGTGTGTGTGTGCATGTATGTATGTATGTATGTATGTATGTATGTATGTATGTAATGTATGTATGTATGTATGTATGTATGTATGTATGTATGTATGTATGTATGTGTGTGTGTGTGTGTGTGTGTGTGTGTGTGTGTGTGTGTGTGTGTGTGTGTGTGTGATGTCTGTGTATCTGTGTATCTGCATTTTGTATATGTGTATGTATGCATATATGTACATGGGTTTATGAGGGAGTCAACTTGTCAATGCCTTCTCTGGTTTAAACATGTGGGCCATACCTGTATGATTACATTTTACGTCATTTTACAACAACTAGTTACAAGAGTGAGGACTGTTCAAATAAATTACCTGGCATCACAACAAAATTGACTTAATGTTCATTCTAGCTGAATTGTTTAAGACGACCATTTGAAATGCAACAAAGAATACTCGCTAGCCATTCTTTTCAAATCATACACATTTTCTCCTTTCCAAAAAAAGAGCGGGAAATGAAGTATAGAAGGCAGGAAACAAAGTATGATCTCAAATATTGCACTGGGAATCGAACAAATAAGTAAGTTAATATATACACAAAATCTTCGAAGTCTTCACTTCCAAAGGTCCTACGAATCAATATGGCGCCGTTCCCCCGGAGGGAAATCTAATTCGTTGGTAATATTGACATTACAATATGGCAATCTTACGCTATCTTGATAGAAGTAGTTCACTACTACAATATATTATCTCTTTGTGGATAGCAGCAGAAACACTGCTGATTTGCGTCTCGTCTGGGAAATTATCTTCCGGAGTAGCTTCGTCCCATTTTATTAATTATTAAGGATGGTTTTACAAACAAATCGTCACCTGTCTTTTGGACTTACTGTGACTGACATACAGAGGGCCTTCGATAAGCTTTAATGGTTTCCATGTGCATTTCTATAAGTCTTTACATTCTCATAGCATTAGGTGTTTAATTATTGATATTACGCTCAATTTATGTCTGGATTGTTAATTTTGTTACATATTACTGTAACAATGGTAATGAAAAAATACAGGCCAAATCATTGTCTTCACTGAGCTATTCATGTTACGAACATTCAAACCGGAAGTGACGTTTGGGTTTAAAGCGAGGCTGCTGATTTCAGTCGTCTGCGCATGCAACTGTTTGTAGTACTGCACACGTGACCACTTACAGATTTTCCTTCAACCCTAAATACGATACATGTGTGTAAAAAGGGATATCCTTGTTTTAGATTTCAGCACGGAAATTCCTTTGATGTATGTGTCAATTTTATTGAGATTTGGTCAGAGAATCATGTTGGGAATTTGGCTGATTGCAACCTCCAATATCATTTTTTTTGCGACAGATTTCTGTACCCTTCGTCAAATTTGGTCGGCCGCTTTTTCTTGAAATATTGAGTGTTTAGACTGTACCAAAGATACATCTTAGACATTCAGCCCGAGGAGTTGGCCACTGTGTGAAGGTGCTCCAACACTGTGTTATATCTCCATTGAGACTACAAAAAGACGTGGCAATTAAAAAGTCTTTAGGTATAGGAAATGTGATGTGTGAAGACCAGATCTTATACAAGAAAGACAATCAACCTATACTCACACATAGATAGCAGAGTTGATGCCTATTACAAGGCCCTGTAAAAGCCTCCTTGAATCCATCTCCACCAAGACCAGAGTAGAGGTCAATAACCTCGCAGTCATCTAAAATATAATCTAATATTCCACACTCTTGTTCTATAAAAAAAAGGAACAAAGGTATTGTTAAGTAGTGCATAAAGTACGTTATTACTTGCACCAGTGCATAATATTGGTGGTTGCATTGTTTCAGTACTGAAATGCAGAAAGATTTCATCTAGTAAGTTTACATTATTGCATACAATGATCTAGGAAAACAGGCACACACGCGCGCGCGTACACACACAAAGACACACAGAGACAGACAGACAGACAGACAGACAGTCAGTCAGTCAGTCAGTCAGACAAATATATATATATATATATATATATGTCTGACTGACATATATATATATATATATATATATATATATATATATATGTCTGACTGACTGTCTGTCTGTCTCTGTATATATATATATATATATATATATATATATATATATATATATATATATATATATATATATATATATATGCAGTTACAACCAAGAAAGAGTTCCAGTACTACCAAAACTATATATATATATATATATATATATATATATATATATATATATATATATATATATATATATATATATATATATATATATATATCTGTTTGTGTCTGTGGAATCGTGTAGTGTGTATGTGTGCGTAAACTGGATAATTTTCGCGCCAGCGGGTCTGTCTTACTTCTATGGGAAATGTCGTCATTATATTGAATATTCATAGTTCATTAATTCTGTGGTATCGACTCTTCATGAAACTCAGCTGTACTCAGGAAATTTCAGTCATACTTGATGACGTCTACAAAGGCGATGACGTCATTCAACTATCACAGTAACACAATTGCATCTCTCCTAACAGAATACACAAGTGTTACCATACTGGCAAAAACATGTTATTCTTTTTAAAGGGACATCACAACTGCGGTGTAATGCTCTGTGGTATTGTTCAAATCTGAACCAAAATGTTTAAGCTCTTCTTTCTGTACGATTGTAAAGATTACATTCACGATTAAAGTCTAACATAAACATGCGAAAAGCATTCATGAATAAACAAGAACTTGACAACACTTTTGAGTGTGAAGTTCGTCCAAAGGGAAAGTTGCCAACATTGCAGACACACGCGATTATACTCCCTATCTCTCCTTCATTACACAAATCATTTTTATAAGTCCAAGATGAAGATAGTTTACATTTTTTTCAAGTTTTAAAGGTACGACTGCCTGGGCCTGGGACCCTATTTTGCATATGACTGACAGTATGTTTGGGGGTGGAGAACTTGTGATGACTCACTGGCAAGTACATCACCAAAAATATAAACATTCCCTATCTGGGTTGTTCACATGCAAATGCCGCATATTTGAATAATCCTGAGTGACACATAATCTGAACAGTTGTTTGCAGTTGAATTTGTCTCATTTTGAATTTTTTTTTCATTCTATGAAACAAACAGATTGCTTTTCAACTATTTTGTGTATCAAGTTACCATCCTACGACATTCACAAACAATTTGTACACGATACATGACCTGTGTATGTCATATTTTAGAGTTTATAATGACATAATATTTTAGACACTATTTCGTCATTAAATGATTGACATCTTTTTTCAAAATGTTACAATATTTGATAACTAATCAAGCAATCTTTCAATCAAAACTTTCAAATTCTATTCCCTTAAAGTTTTTTTCCATTAGTTTTACAATAACATTCAGACAATACAAATGTCTCGTTTGGATTATTTAATATTGATACAGAGTCATTTCAAATCATTGATCATTTAATGATCAATGGATAAATGTATGCATGGCTCTTGATAGCAAGCCACATGAGAGGTTACAAATTATATTGTTTGCGTAATAATCGTCAAAGTAATAACTCCATCTGTCTTTATTACCTGCGGGACAGACGTAAAAACTCAAGGCTGCTACAAATCAATACGGTATCCATAAGTATCAACCCCCATCATTGGCGGCCATATTCGATTTCTGATTGATTGGTTTCTTAAGCTAGCAACAACTTGTAAACAAGTTGGGGCATACATCCATGTCTGACGACATAGATTTTTACTGTTGTCGAAGTTGATCGATGAAATGTAAGCAAATTGTTACATTATTTTGTATAGCAATGATATTTAACGTTAATATCAATAACTCAATTAAGGTATGTTTTGATTCCAAAAAACTACGATTTTAGGAGAAATCTGTCCAAAATTTTCATATATGATGTGATGATATGTTATGGGGATTGAAACGTTATCGAAAGATATACAAATACAGAAAACATTTGATAGTTATTTGCCAAAAGCTTGAAAATTGATGAACCGTTTGTCAAGTGATTTGCAGTCTGCCAAAGCAAATATATTGCATTATATTTGTGAATGTCTTAAATGTATTTCAATTAAGATTAATGCATTATTATTGTCATTTTACATCCATTAGCAGACATCACGTTGCCATGGAAACCTACGAAACGATTTTAATCAGGCTTGTCTCTACTTTCACTTTTGTGTGATGACATACTATAAGGGACAAATTCTTCCGAGAATATGTGTTAAAATAATTTCCGGGTCTGTATCATTTAATTCCGTTTTCTCTATCCTTGCTGCTTGGCGGCAACAGCTTGTTTCCCCCTGGTTCAAAATGAACTTCATGTGACGGACAAATAATTGCACACTATTATTTCTACTTATCTCAATGACTTTCTTTCGGAAGTGACATCACGCCTTGTAAAGGGCACACGTATACTGATATGAGCACCAGGAAGATGTTTTCTTTTGCGTGTGTTATGTCGGACGTGTTTAGAGTTATCTGCATTGACAAATAGAATATTGATTTTCCAAGAAGCAAGATAATAATTCTTTTTATATGCAGCGACGCTTTTGCCAAACAATGAAGTCACTGTGAAAAAAGTCAATAAGATAAGCCCTTTTGGCAGATACAAACTTAAAGATCTCCGTTTCCTCTACTTTTTTAGACTAAAAATTTTGAGGTGTCTGATTGGCTGTCCACCCCATTTGTCACTGACAGTGGAAATGTAACGCCCACAATAAGGTACAATTACTGGTATATTCATCAAGTCATTGTAGATTTTACGATTACTTGTTACCTTGCACGATAACACTTCCTGGAAACAAAATAAACGTCGATGCAGTTTTCAGCATACCACTCTCTGTAAATTTATTTCAATTTTTTGTCCAAGATTGCCACAAATTACGGGGATGGACTGCTGTGTGTGGGTACCTGAATGAGATCACGTTTTGGAGAAAAAGATGATTATTGCGAAACATCGCTGCCACATTTCCAAAGTACACGACATAACCTTCAATATAGTACATTAGGATTTACAGTGTTTTGATAGTTATGTTCAAATTTCTGTCTAGTGTAGGCGTAGTGTGACGTTGTTGTATGCTTTCGCCTACATCACCATGCCTTTAAAGGTGATTCAAAATGCTCACAATCACTATTGCTATTTTGCTAGACGACATGTTTGTGAAACGTATTCTGGTTTTAAAACTTTAAAAAAGCGTCTGCAAACACCTTAAAATGACCTTTTTTCAGTCAGTTCCCTTCAGATTTACTTCGAGAGTTTTCGGGTATTTCCGGTCCCACCTAGACCACGGGATTTTATGACGTCATAGAGAGACATCGTTAGCACGTAGCCTATGACGAGCGGAGTCAACAGGTGAATAAAACTCAACAGCATTGTGAAAAAATACATTGCTGGTGGTTGTTCGAAGCACACTGATAACATAGGCATATGTGAACAAATCATACATACACACGACTGTCACGCGTGAATATGTGATTGTGCAGAATCTTGGGAGTCTCAAAATTTTACATTATATTGAAGAATCATCAATAGGGATCTTGCAAACCCACCGTGTTGACTGTTGAATGTTGCATCATGGGAAATGTGATAAGAAATATGGTATTGTAAACAATAATGTTATATTGTTTTTAACCACACATAATCAATTCAAGTCACCCTGACCACTGCGGGAGGTTTATTTTATCGGTAGTTCCAGATTAAGTATTACGATAACCACAGACTATCGCATAGCCCTTTGCGTCTGAGCATGCTCAGTCTGGATTGCAAGTTCCCTATTGTCTTCACATCATCATGATAGAGTGAATAATTAACGAACTTTTTCTGCAAAAATTATATTCTTTCCGGAATTGCATTTTTTTCTATCAAACGTATTTGCGTTCAGCACTAAATTTTGCACGAAACAAAAATTGTGGTCATTAAATTGGTGTTTTGACAAATACTATCCAAATTATTGCACTTTTATGAATGTATGATCCATTTTTCATTAATAATGGTTAAGGAATTCAAAAGAAATTATTCATAATTTTCAGAAAATCTCTCGGATTGTACCCGTACAAAAACTAGGTGACATTTGAACTTTAATTAAATTACTTACATTTTTGTCTTGTTTATTAATATACATACTTTTTATTCAAAAGGAATGTTTCAAAAAAAGCTTGTCTGTCTGTCTGTCTGCCTGTCTGTCTGACTGACTGTCTGTCTTGTTGTAAAAATACTTAAAGGATGTGTTCTTTTTTTATTATGATACAATAAGCCGCACTTTTGAATATATTATTATCGCTTGCTTTATATACACTAGTATACTTTAGTTTCTTATTGAACGGTATCGGATTATGTACCAGCTATTAACTTTTGGGAATGTAATCTGATTGGATAATATCACTTTAATGAAATCAATGTTATCTAGATCAGTGACTATCATAAGTGTCAATCTTATAAAAACGTTGCCACATTTTTACTTTGCCAGATAATGAAGTTTGTATCCTTTTAAGGTAATGATTTATCTAATGTTACAATAGTTCAAACAATAACATGTAGCAGTGTTGATAAGCTTATTTTTCTCGTCAGACGATGGAATGTAGCAGTACTAGTATGATATCTGGACGTCCCAGACGATACAATACAACAAAATTATGTTAATACAATTTGAACCCTAATCCTGCCACAGACATGATCTATTACATGAACCTGACTTGGTGATGGTTAATAAAGCAAGGTTATTGTGTCAGGTTAAATGGGAACACAACTCCAGGAGACATTTTCATAAACTATGGGTTCTGGAGAGTCATGGTTTTACATCACCTGCAACTATTTGCGATTTCTAAGAAACATAAAAGTGATCGTGTGCATTTATAGGGTGTCTTTGCTATGAGCTATTGATCATGGGAGAGAGCAAATATACATTACTCAGTGACTGAACATTGAATACTCGTAACAGCTGTTTCACACTAAAATATGTAGCATTTTGTACTCATGAATATATCGTGTTCAACCATTGACTAATGTATTTGAACTATCTCCCATGGTGTATTTGTCATTTTCATTATTTTTATTTCATTTGTATTTATTAATTTGTGTTATTGCGAATAAAGAACTTATATCTATATCTATATTGATGTAATTGCAAAGATACCCTATAAATGCACAAGATCAACTTGATGTTTCTCTGAAATCGCAAATAATTGTAGGTGATGTAAAATCATTAAATGACTCTCCAGAAACGATGTGCTTGACAGTGTTTTTATATTTCCTGGTGTGGCGTGCCCCTTTAATGGGCTCCTGCATAGCATAATAATCATTTGATGACAATGTTTGTTTGTTTGTCTGTTAGTTGTTTCTTTGTTTGTTTGTTAGTGTTTCTCACCATATTCTTCAAGTAATTGCTCTTCTTGTTGTTCCTCTTCCTCAAGTATTTCCTTTTCTCTTTCCTCTTCTACGAGTTCAAATAACATGTCATCTACCAACTGTTTAGCAGCTTCAGCGGCCTCGTTTTCGAGCTCAACAATCGCTTGCTCTACAGCTTCTTCGTATAAAACCTCGTTCTCGGCTGACGAAAATAAACGAAATCACACGAACGCATTAATCCTTTGCAAGTCAAATTTCTGTTTTAATCTGTATTATCTGATTAAACTCAAATTATCAGTGACAGCCATTTCTATGTTTTCACACCATTAGAGCATCAACCTCCTTGTCTTTCACATATTTTTTTAGGGCTGCCGTAGGTCATTCGGTTGACTTCACTCTAAAATGAGACTTACACACATACAATTTAAACGCAATTTCCCCTTTTAAATACCTATATGAAGTATGGATGATGAATGCAGTGCAGGCGGACAATTGCAAGTCAAAGACTTTGAATTTGATCATGACTGCTTTTTATCGTGACATACGAAAACACTCCCACACTGAAAGAGATCACTGAAGATATCTTCAAAACAGTGTTGAGGTCATCCAGGGGTATTAACCCTTGTTGTCAAAATTAGGAGAGGTACATTAGGAGAGGTACATGTTGCTTGCTTTTCATGTATCGATTTCCTTCAAAATCAAAAAATATAAGTAATATGCTACATTTTTCATCAAACATGCTTAAATTGGTTTCTCATGATTAGATACTAATTTTTGAATAAATAAAAAACATAAAACCATTCTGTAGTGTATTAGTACTGAATGTGAATATTTGAACAAAGCTTTATTTTGTGTCATTCTTTAAATCAGGTAGTCATGCCACCATACAAGTAGGTAAGCATGAAGGACATCAACCAAGGGCATAATATAAATCGTTTATACATGTTGTTTGGTGATAACGTTTCCTGCATATTGAAAGGTACATGCATTATTCACTTACTGAAGTATAGCTAACCATTTTACTTGCTATTGAATTGGCCGAACTCATTTAGGCATAACACATAAGTATTTGACATATAATCACAGACAAGTAATATTTTTTATTGTCTGTGGTATAATTAAGTATGAGTATTCTGTAATATGGCGTTCAAGGTATCCAAGATGGCGCGGGTTTGTAGTTTCCTATTGTGTCTCTTTTAAGCAATCACCCGACGTTATATCCGGTCAGAGCGCAGTACTTTCTGAAATGACTTCCAGTGCTATCAACTCTTTACGAATTTATCTCTACAGAGATGACGTATGACGTTTGATATCCCTTGATCCAATATTACTGTAGTAACTCGGCTGGTTTCATATTGCTGAGTCACAAAAATAACCAAGTGAAATCCCAACATATGACACTTTGAAAAGCTAACGCTTGGATATTAATACATATTTGTAGCAGGTTATAAGGTAAATCAAACACTTGGGTTGAAGTCAATATATTCGTATGGATATGTGTTTCCATAATAATGAAAGCACACTGTAACATCTATTGCGTGATCTTAAATCATTTTGAAATATTTTTTTATCAATAAGAAACCATGGTTCCTCGGATTCTTTTCGCATTTTCACATTGAGATACCTGACCCTAGTATATGTTAACATTTGCTTGCACTCGAGAGTATGTATAAGTGTGATAAGTACCCCGACTAATAGATAATAGAATAATCCCCTTTAATCCCCATGGCGCCAAAACGTCGATTTGCTCCCACGGTTTTTGAGTTTTGTTGTCCGTTCAATGAATTAGATGTCAACATCCTTTTTTGTTGTTGAATGCTAGGATTGTTCTTATCTAATTCATTTTCGTTTGTAAAGTCACTTGGACTAATCTATAGACTCAATAATAATGCTAAAATCAAAATAGCCTGTTATTATAAGTGACGTAACAATTGCTCGATGACGTAATATTACCTGTCATTTCCTCCTTTTCGTGTAAGAGATAAGATTCCATATTTGTACAATGTGCTGATAAGACAGGGGTATTTAATTTTTATGGCACTCGATACAAGAGTCAGTATACTGTTACAGTTATGGGATGTCATTAACGAACAAGAGATTGTTATCACCGGCCATCTTCTTACTAACTATGACTATGAGGTAGCACAACCCTACAGTGCACAGAATTGTTTATAATCAGCACATAATATGTTTGTGATATTAGTAAAGTAGTATGAAATAGTTGAAATGGGCCAAGTCGACCTTACTTCCAATCTACCCCCACCCAATCATTTTCAGCAACGTTTCGGCGTTACTAACACATTTTTCCATTGCAAACAGCCTGTCACTAATTACCCTGACCATAGCAGTGCTGTCTCTTACGCATGGGTTAGGCTAAAATTAAACAGGGTGGTAAAGGGACTTTGTTGTTAAGAGCTTTTTTCTTTGATGTAAAAATATATACACGTACAGTGTATGCAAATCATACAATGTTAATACACGACATACTGTGTGTATCTTTGTACCATGGTACGAACTTTTGGCAAATTTTCACCGAAAATGCGGCCATGGTATTTTTGAATTTATTTAGTTAATGTCAGTTTCTGCATCCATTATTTCTCGTGAGACTCTACAATTTTTGTGATTTTTTTGTCTCGAATACGTAAAAAAAAAGGTTAGAGTCGGCAGTGAAAAGATAGATGGGGTCGGGTAACGGGAACCAAACAATTATTTGTTTTAGGCCTTATGAGACTTTGTACGTTCTCAAAACAAAATGTACAGCTTTTATCGACAACGGGTAAGGGTGGATGAAAAGATTAACGGAAGGGAGCATAATTTAGTCTATTGATATTGCATCACTTGTTGCATTTACATTTGCTGGATTTTCGTATCTAGTGCGACTGCGCAGTAATCAACTATTGTGCTTTAAAAATATACATACCTTCATTTTGGGGTTCGTCTGAGTAATCATAATCCGATACTTCTTCACTTACATCTTCTTCCCCCTCCCCTTCGACCATCTGCTCCTCTTCCGCCTCGTCCTCATCAGAATATTGTGGATATATATATTCTTCCTCTTCTTCTATTGAACTCTCGAGAGCATTACCAATGTCATTGTAACCTTCATCCTCGTTCCCATACTTCTCTGATTCGGCCATCTGTCCAGCTAATTTATCTAAGTAAGGTCCATACAGATATTGCAAAGCTTCCCAATTCACACTTTCATCTAGTTCATTTCCCTCTTCACTTACTTCCTCTTCGTCATACCCCTCTGGTATCTCATTTCCGAAGCCCTCATCTTCATCCTCGTCATAATCTTCCATTTCATCCTTGTCATCATTAGCTTCATCTTGCCAAGCACCGAAAGGATACTCCCCGTCACGCTTAGCGGTAATTTGATTGTATTCGTCCTCACTATCTCCTTCCTCGTAATAATTTCCTGGTATTGCTATGTCTTCTTCACTGTCTCTTTCCTCCTCTACCATTTCTCCTTCTTCTTCATCCTCGTCATCTCCTCCTTCAGTGTTTAATTCAAGTAAAATTTCTTCAGCAATTTCCTCGGCTAACTCTTTCACTGCTATATCAGCCATTTTTTGGACTTCTTCAGCAACTTCCTCCTCGACTTCATCTGCTATTTCTGTGAAAGACAAATATATATCATCAATTGTAAATGTCTCTCTAACCATGTAAGTTATAGCAATCGTGTTACAAAAGATCAAAATCACCTTAATGATATAGTAATCGTGAAACGCAGGTACAGTGTCACTATAACCCCGTGTACTAACTTAATCTAATCATTTCTGTATTTAGAGAACACGAATACATCCAAGCTTGACACTCTTGTTTCATGGTTATCAACTCTCTTTGGTTCAAGGCATGTAAAACTCTTTGCTGCAATATTATATATTATATAAAGAATATGTGCAAAGCTGATTTCTAGGAGAATTTCCTGAACATCTGCTTTCCAGAGTTATATTTTTCATTTTCTGTTGAATGTACAAGGTCATCATGACTTAAGATACTTCAAAAAGATTACTAAATGAGACTTTTATCTCTTTGTATCTCTAAATCCTCTTGCAATGTGCACACTTTGAACTATGCTTTGCTTAGGAAATAAACAACTCCGTCAGTGAAATAACTTGAAGGCTTGGGGTTAATTGGGTGAGTGGAGGGGTTGTAATTGGTGTTATTGGTGTAGCTATTGAAATGGTAAAGTGTTTTTTGCTCAAAGGCGGTCTTCATCCTCATTGCATTTTTGCGACACACATTTTGTCAAAAAGGTTACATTTTACAGGTTACCACCAACATCTAATAAGATATTGTTATGACCTTTTATGGAAATAGGACACCTCAACGCATGATTTATTTGTTAGTAAGTTAATAATCCATACTATAGAGGCCTTTTACCGATAATGTATATCAAAGTAGTCATGCCTAATGCAACATACTTATGTAACTTAATGTAAAGTACGTCTACTTTCTACTTCCATATGAGTAAATCTTTCACCTGACGTCAAGAGAATGAACCGGTCGAATATATGAACGACGAGGTAGAATACATCCTAAGGACCAACTTCCTTGGAAATCAAAGTTCTGTTTCTATTTTAGCACATTAAAGCTTCTTTCCTAGTCCCTTTTAAATAATAAAATACATTTTGGATTCACAGTTTTGTTTTCAATGATATTTTCAATATTATATTTTCGCCCTGGAGTTAACGCTGTATTTGGCGGCTATATCGAATTCTAAAATGGCTTAATTTTTATATTATCATGATCCCTATTGAGGTGACCTCAGATTTATTGTTTTCTTAACTGAAAAAGGGGTTGCGTTGCATTTTCTTGAACAAAGTAACAGCGAATGTTATTCCCAAAGGGCTGACTGTGTAACTATATGGTACTCAATTTGGATAAAAATTACAGTCAACCTTATTCTCTCGATTTATTCAAAAACGCCCTCCTGAGTTTATTCTCCGACATATTTTTGAAGTTGTGTTTGAATGGCCGATGATAAGCCCCTTAGAAGATAATTGAAGTGAAGAATGTCCTGTGGTTAAAGACGACTTGAGAAATGGAATAAAGCGACCGAGAGTAAGCTTTCTAAAGTACCTCAAGTCCTGCATATCTGTTAAACTAATTGAGGTGATGGTGACCTTGTGCATTGGGCGGAAAGTCTATATATCACTGTTCAGAAGCAGATGGGAAAGCCTTTCTGTGAGCAAACAGTTTCAATGAATGAGAAATGTGTATTTGGTTTGTATTATTAATGTATGATATAAGGTTTTATTACTGCTTTAAAAGCAACGCAAGACAACATAGATTAAGTCCGTGCTTAATTGTAAAAAACAAGTATGCAAAATGTGTAAAAACGTTGTTTTCTGTGCATACAGTACTTGTAATTTACGTTTTTACATATTTTAGAACATTGATGCAATCACTGAGTTAAACTATGTTGTTTCACACTGTTTTCAAAGTAGAACAACATCATAAAGTTGTTTTACTATGATCAGTATACGGTAACCATGCACAAGCCAAATACTATACTAGATAAAGAGTTAAGAACGACAGCGAACCCAAACTGATAGCAAATACAGAAGGCAAACCTTATATTATATAAAGTAGGTGAGTACCATAGACCCTCCACCAACAGGATACGTAACTGCGGTAAACATCAAAGGATATCTGAATGTTTACAAAGAACTTCATTTCAAAGGAAATCCTGTAGTTGCGTATCCTGTCGGTGGAGGGTCGATGGTTGTGCAACGCAAGATTATTACATTCTAAGAGCTACACATGTCGAATATTTAATCACTCAAAGATTGTTGTATATTGTCAGTGAGTCGTCGAAAGGTAATTGATTAACACCAAAATAGATAACCTGAGCGTTAGTTGTTCTATTTCCCGCCAACTAGGTGTCTGCTAAAATTGATAATGATGATTAAGGCAACACCTTTTGATAATGGTGTACAGTGTTCATCACCACAAATGACCCTGCGTTCGTTTGAAATAAGTTAAATGTGTCGGCGTACACTGAGGGAGGTAACGTTGCGAGAGAGAATAACATGGTTAAAATGAACTTTGAAATGTTAACGTAACATAATTCTCGAGAAGCAACATACTAGCAAATTTATTTCCCTCGTGGGAAGACTGTGGAGGCAGTTTTTGTTGTAACTACGATGTGAGAAAAGACATTGTCTTGATTGATCATCGTGTGCGTGTATCTCTAGGTAGCATCCAGAGTGATTTCTGACATATCTCCATAGCAGGATGGGTGGTAAACCCGACAAGCGTTCTAGCCATACAGCCTGCGAAATCGCTAATTCAAACTCAGTGGTTTCGTAGATACCACACGTAGAAGCTGATTGGTTGAATATTTTACTTCATACTAACACTATGTCTATGTTGATAGTATCAAACTACCAGTGCAAGACCTAATTGACCGTTTATGGAAATGTCACCTTTCTATATATAACCTCAAAAGTCAAAAGTTGATACTAATTCCATGATGACTTTTCCCCAGAGTCAACAGTAGCAGGTAATTAGGCATGGCCAAAACACTGAATTGGAATTACTGAATTCGCATGCTAATGTATGTGTGGCGACAGTGTTTACTGAGTCGACCGTCCAATCTGATACCAAAGTTATTTAGTTGTAGCCAAAGTGATGTCAGTAATAAAACCCATTTCTGTAATGTTCTGTCAGTAATTTGATAAATGTAAAAAAGAAAATACATTTTCATTTGAAACTCTCTGAATGTTCGGAGTATTCTTTGCTAGTAAATGAAATCTCTCTACTTGGGAAAATTCTTTAAGAAAGCTACTATGGCAATGCGAAAGGAATTTGTTGTGAAGAATCGCATGTTTTTATTCTTCGAAATTCGTTTTCCTTGGATAAGCATGATAAACATAGCGAATTATTTTATCAATTTTGTTGCAAATGCAATCACATTATAAACAATTTACTCTAGTGACACTCACTGCAGAAACACTAGAGCAGCCACAAGTAACAAAGTGAAGTGTAATTATCTTATAAAAGTTTCATTTTTTCTAGCGTCATTATTTATGGCAAATGTATTAAGCAGATGAAACCTAGTAAATGTTTAAAAACTGATCCACATGGTCTCGAAGAAATTTATATGACATTTAAATTTCCAAATTTTGTTTTTAGACAGATCTAAGTTAGAATTTAATCATATCACCACGCACAGAAATAGGCCTTAACAATGCTTTGGTTCCGGTTACCCGAGCCACACTTACTTTTTCACGCCGACCATAAACTTGTTTTAACGTATTCGAGAAAAAAAAATCGCGAAAATTGCGAAATAGTGGATGCGGAAACTGACATCAACTTATAAAGAAATTATAAAACTGTTCTTCCAGTCTGTAATGGATGTACATCTGATGAGAAGAACCCGATATATAAAACGGAGACCAAGATGGATAACAACGGAAAACCTAACTACCTGAATTAGACACTCACATTTGAAAACAAATATATATAGAACAAATTAAAATAAAAAAATCTAGCTACCCCACCTATTCTAAAATTGGGCGTAATCAGAACCGCACAGTTTATTTTATTAGGCCTTATTACAAATTTATAAGTATAAAATATGAACGTGCAGTTTGTATGAAATTCTTTTGTCACATTTGATACGTTTTGAGACTTGAACCAGAAAGTATGGACCTATAGATGCATGAAATAACACTTGTGTATTTTCTGAATCAGACTTAGATGGAAAGGCTACATGTACACATACAATCATAAATTCATGATGTATACAAAGTTAAACAGTAGAGTGATGCCAATACATTCTAACATACTCTGCTCAAGCTAAGTTGTGAATGCTTGAACAGAAAATAGGGAATTTATACCCTATACCCTGATTGTCACACGCGCACACACACACACACACACATGTATATATATATATATATATATATATATATATATATATATATATATATATATATATATATATATATATATATATATATATATACACACATTCAAACGTATTACAACGTTTGCTAATGAATTACTGCGACATTTTATTTGCATTCTGAGAAACCCCTCGTTGATATTGATATTAATGTATTAATATCCGTTGAAGCTACACATACCCAATTATTCATAAATATTTTATTTCATATATCCTTGGTCATCATTCTACTTTGGTACATTTGGCGGAAATGACGGAGTTAAAAAGGTGTTGATGCCTCTCTTCCTTTCATCAGAAAAAAACACTTGCAAAATACGGATATTGAATTATTCATCATAGTAGTGTCATTAGGATGCACTGGATCCGATAAGTATTCCAGTGTTCCTCTTTAATTGTGTTTATGACGCAATTTGAAGTATTATTACTATGGATATCATTCATCATCATGTGTCAGATACATCAGATTTAACTTGTGGGCAGGAGAGAAATATGGAGCTCACAGAGATTGGGATTATATTGTATGCTCTGAAAAAGTACATAAAATGGTTTATTTTAATCCGCTAGTCACTTTTTATAGTCGTGTCAATTTTAGCAGTGCTAATGACGATGTAACGACTATTTCTGATAATATTCTGAACTATGTGCAAGTGGGAACGAGATATATTGGAGAGAAAAGAAATCAATAATTGACTTGGCTATCATGCATATGTTATGATTAAAGTTTTTTGCCTTGCAGCTCTGATTAATTCACAGTCATGTTTTATGTGAATTAGACATGAAACTAAGTCTCAACTACTGCGGTAAGGTTGCAGGTCGGAAGTAAACGATTTCCTGATAGGCACATTTTTGGCGGGAAAGTATATGTCGTCAAAAAAGTTGGCGCAGAATCTACATGTTTATACATGCTGATCAAAATGTATCATTTGAAACACATACTCACTTGACAGATACAAATGTAAACTATGGCCCCCTTCTTACTTTGGCAATGATTATATTATCAGAGATTGATTTATAGACTGCTTTATTGCCATCCATCTCGATGAACATTATAAGTAATAGTGATATAACAATCCATCTTGTACGATTAAATTCAATATATTTCATGGTAGACATTTATTGCCACTGATATTGAATGGCGGTGAATAATATACATGACAGACTCAATAAAGTTCCTTGTTGTCACATCCGTTCTTGATATCAATATGTTAGAATATCAATTTAAATCATCATCTAAGTCAAACACAGAATTCATCACAGGGCAAAGATTTTATTATATGAATTTCCGACAGATAGATTTTGGCGGGAAAGTATGATGTCGTCAAAACTATTGCAGCCGAATTAATAACATATTGCTTTCGTTGTATTAATATTCTATTAAAACAGATGGTTTAATAAGGAAAAAAATTCTAATTTCTAAAATTGACAATGTAAATGATCACATGTTCTGACAGACTAGGCGGGAAGGTATATGTCGTCAAAAATTTTGGTGCAATTTTAAACTTGTTGGTTACTTCAGTTTCATGTAGAAAGCTAATCGTAGCATGGTTCTTTATGCACAGATTATTTACAGGCAGAATTCTACACTTTTTATGAGTAAGTACTTATAATCCTTCAGTGACGTCATTCTGTTGAGTAGAATGATGACGTCATCGAATTATTCGTGCATTTGTTGAAGTACGATTTAAGAGTAGTGCTTAAGCTTATATTGAATAATCGCATACGAGTAGTTAAGTGATGTCCGATATTTACATAAAACCAAAAGTCAACTTTAACTGTGAGTTTGATGTAGCCGCGAATTACCAATATTATGAAAGCTAATATGCATCAAGATTATACTGTTTAGTGTTTCATGGAATGGTATTCGCGCATGCTATTTTACCCGCTTATGCAAACAAAATGCTATACTCTTGAGGACGCGTGTGCGAGGTTGCGTTCTTGAGGACGCGTATGCGAGGTTGCGTTGCCGTAAAGAGGACATTCTGCATTGCCGTAAAGATGACTGATTTACGACGATGTCAAGTGGTGGTTGTCATTCTACCTCAAACCACGAATAAGTGTCGAGTTATACCCACATTTTTTGTTTATCAATATCAATTTTAACATTATCAAATTTCAAGAATGGATTTAAAATGTAACAGACAATAATTGTAATACTTTCTGTTACGCTAGAAGGGGAACCTAAGTCAGTCAAAACGACTACAGTCTGACTTACGGAATGGTAAATTTAATCAAACCAAGATTAGAGCCTATCCACAGTGGTAAGAGAAAAGTGCTGTAACCACCACAGAAAAAAGATGTTGAATGGAAGTGGCATAGTTAAAAAAACTGTGGTTTTGTAATTTTGCTTTATCTTGAAGAACACTTATTCCAATCCTTATCGTGTAAATGTTCTCTCCAGATATGTACACTACAATGAAAGCCAATTGAGTAGACAGAAATCGTAGTCTAACTCGACAAATATCTTACCAACATTGCTACATTTTGTCGTCTAACTTGACAAATATCTTACTAATATTCCTACATTTTCTTGTCTAACTTGACAAATGTCTTACTAACATATTGCTACATTGTTTGTCTAGCTTGACAAATATCTTTCTAACATTTCTCCATTGTTTGTCTAGCTTGACAAATGTCTTACTAACATTGCTACATTTTTTGTCTAGCTTGACAAATGTCTTACTAACATTGCTACATTTTTTGTCTAGCTTGACAAAAATATTATCAACATTGCTACATTGTTTGTCTAGCTTGACAAATGTCTTACTAACATTGCTACATTTTTTGTCTGGCTTGACAAAAATATTATCAACATTGCTACATTGTTTGTCTACCTTGACAAATGTCTTACTAACATTGCTACATTTTTTGTCTAGCTTGACAAAAATATTATCAACATTGCTACATTGTTTGTCTAGCTTGACAAATGTCTTACTAACATTGCTACATTTTTTGTCTAGCTTGACAAAATATTATCAACATTGCTACATCTTATCTGACATGATAAAAATTGATGTTCACCTGTTACATTGTAATCCATTCACAGGCCTAAACGTTGTTACAATGTATCTTATTCGGCGATGATGATCTGCTAAGTTAATGGTGGCTCATGCAAAGAAAACATAACAATGGAGGTAAGATTTTTTGTTTCTCCATACCAGGTGGTGAAAAGATGTAGTGTCATATTAGTAAGATTACTACTGACGCAGCCATTCTAATGTGGCAATGTTAGGAAGAATTTTATTGAGCCAGACAATCAAATGTAGCAATGTGAAGACGAAGATTTTTGTTGATTCAGGCGAATATTTGCTTCTACACAACTGATTGCATAGTAACGGGGGAAAAGGAGACCCCAGTTACAGAGTCTATCGCTTTACACGTTATTAACGTATGAACTATGTCCATGTAAATTGATAAATTCTCTCTGTCAAAGTCATCTAAATGTGGCCATTGTTAGGAGTACAAAGACCGAGCAAATTTACAAGAAATGAACGACTGCACACAGTGACAATATAGTTGTTGCGATGAAAGACCAGATAATAATATCACAGAGAGGATAATGATGTCACTAATTTAGTTATCATCTTTTCAATGTCATGAATCAATCGATCTGTGATAATATTATTAAGGTTGTGTCAATCAACTGATGAATAGAATTAACACATATATCGCTCGTTAACTTACAATTTGTGAGCTTCTTTGTTTTCCTTTGAGACACAATTGAGAAATTAATGATTCTTTTCTTTACATAGTGTTTGAAGTTTTGGATGGACACATTTAATCAGTTACGTAAATTGATTGCAATGAAAGCAAACCATGGATCATCACTAAATGTAGACATTTTATTAATGACGTCATTTTTACGAGTGAAACTGACGTCATTGCAACATTTATACGTCACTAAAAATAATGTAGAGATTAATTGATAAATTCACTTTTTACGTGATAAATAATTAGTAATACGTCACTGAAATTGTATGCATTTTTATCGGATTCAGAAGTTTGTGTGCGTAATTATTCTTAACAATATTTTAATTAGTTAGAAAAGCTACGCTGTGAAAGACAATGTTAATGTTCTGTACAAAACTGGCCCCAGCTTGTGTTTTCTAGATTAACAATTTTGTAATTTAAACATGTAACAGGAACAGGATTAAAGGGCCAGATGGATTAACGAACATAAGGTTGGAAAAAAAAAAAGAAAAAAAAAAAAAGAAAAAAAAAAAAAGTGAGTATCAATCTGCTAAGACAGTGCTCTATACCGCAGTGGCAGAGCGTAATAGTTTTGGTAGTACTGGAACTCTTTCTTGGTTGTAACTCGGAGTTTCACGCATGGCGCGATCTGATGATCTGAGTTGTCTGATGATCGCACCATGCGTGAAACTCCGAGTTACAACCAAGAAAGAGTTCCAGTACAAGCAAAACTATATATATATATATATATATATATATATATATATATATATATATATATATATATATATATATATATATATATATATATACCAATTATATTGCAATGACGTATTACTAGTTATTTATTTATTTACGTATTGCAATGTCGTATTACTAGTTATTTATTTATTTACAGATACACGTAAGTTAGTATGATCGTGCACATTGTTTTCATGATGTGTTTATATTGCAATGACGTATTACTAGTTATATATATATATATATATATATATATATATATATATATATATATATATATATATATATATATATGAGCCAGTCTTTATCGAAAACATAACAGATACACGTAAGTTAGTATGATCGTGCACATACCATTTCTTAATAAAATTGGGGTTAGGGGCAAACTTGTAGCGTGGTAAATGTTGCTCAGTATCGCCTTGGGGTAGGCCTAAACATTAGACTATGTCCCTTTGGATCATTCGACTTTAAATAGTAATATCATGGTTTAGGCAGGTACGTGCGTAATCGTAAAACCTAGCACAAATACACAATGAATAGCCGTTGGCTTCATCGGTATTCATATCAGCTGAATCGACCACAAGCTAAAGAAGGAATCGAACTGCCCTCCCACTGGGACATATCATAGTATACCAATGATTAGGGAGCCGTCAGTAATTACAAGGGAGGGGGATGAGGAGGGGACTCACTTTTTACAAATAGATCCTGGGGGCATACTTAAATGGAACTTAGGAGTGGGTCACATCTTATTTTGACTTATTTTTATCTAACTTTTCATTACTTGATTTTGGCATGATCCCACTCGCTGCCACCGGCTCCAAATCCTATTGCTACCACATCCCACAACGGTCACCATTTTAAATTAACATCATACCATATCAGTGAAATGCACTGAATTAACTGTTAATTGTTTGTGAGGAGAGGAGCTGGTCTCACAGTAGTAAAGTGGGAACAGCATGGCATGATATTGGAGATAATGTTGTGGGGGGGGGGGAGATGTTGACCTCGGTCCTGAGCTTGTCAGTTGTGCACTCATCTAGTCTTTGGTTATGCTGTCTGTAATGGGGTTCGAACCCAGGACCTCCTGACTGAATCTTGAGCTCTAACAACTACATTAACGGGAGGTGGTGTTGAAAAATGTTTTTCATTCAATATATGAACAGGAGGGAAAGAAAATTAGGGCGAATCACTTTTTAGTGCGGGGGGTACATTTTATGCCCCCTCCCCCTGATATTACTGAAGGCTCCCTTATATAATCTAAAGATTTTAATCTAAGTAACGAGTCAAGTAAAGAAGCAAAGGCATAAGTGCCATGAGGTATCGTGATAGTGTATACGACATTTGAGATCAAATGAATGCTTGGCTACGAAGATTCACATGGTTAACACTCTGAAAAGTGCCAATCACTGTCTCGAGTACACATCTGAGAGTTGTTTCCAGTTAGTGGTGTAAAAGTAAACGATGAGTTTTTAAAACCGTGACTTAAGTACCAATTTTAACACATCATTGCAGCATTATCTATGATAAATTGAATGATAGCGGTTCTATAATAAAGAAGTGCAAATGGTATTCAGCAGCCATTTTTTTATATAGCTAACAAAGACAGTAATCAATATTTACTGAATACGTCTGGTGTACATTTGAGGATTTCATTTTGATGGTACGCACACATCCATTAAGCTAAAAAAATAATCAAAATAATTTTTCGCTTGAACGAAAGCAAGCATTGGGGAAAGTAACATTGTCTTATGCTCTTTGAGTCTAATTCAATTCTGGTATTAAAAATGCACTAGCTGCAACTGGAATGGTTTTGTTAGATATAATATCTGACTGGTGCCACGCTATTCGAGAAGGAGTCAAAAGGAGCGAGGAAAAACGGAACCAACAGTTGGAGGACAGGAGACAACGCAGGAAGCAGAGACAACAGATGAAGACCTTCGATCCACACTCCAACTTTGTCTGCAATTCCTGCGGAAGCGACTGTTACGCAAGAATCGGATAGTTGAGCCACTCAAGACGCCGCTCTCAACAGGAATGATCTTGACCGACCAAGGCGATGCCATTATCTCACGAGATAGATGGATGCCAAATAATATCTTACTCATAAAATCGTACAGCTTGAACAGTACTGAATCACCTGTGAGTAACTGTATTTTTGGAATGGTGGAATATATAAAACCACATTGAGTTTTGGGTCCGCACCCATCAATCAGTGCCCCAATGAATCACTACTTATAAATAAAATATACCACTAATTCACATATAGTGTGGTATTTTAACAATTATCAGTGAATATATCGTTGGTTGTCTGCTGATCGAAAAATGATATCCCAGATGTACTTCGTGCAGCACATATAATATATTCCAAAACGAAAACTGCATTTCCTTAATATGGAAATCGCTTAAATGTGTATTTTTGTATGATGATAATGATACCAACAAAATGGCGATTATTATGAAATCTCTCCAACACGGAGGAGCGATTACCACCTTATTAATATGATATATAGCACGATTTCAAATGTAATGTTCATTCGTATAATACGTTAATTTAGTTCACATCTAAATCTTCTGCTGGACGAACAAAAGAACGATATGATCCTGTTATAAATCGATGTACTATCAATTATATTGTTAATTCATTGACAAATCGATTCATTGATTATTATTTATTTAATCGATTAATCATTTGATGATTAGTTTTTTTGCTAGTGCTTTATTAATTGGGTCGTTGCTTGATTGGTTGATGATTGATTGATCGGTTGATGGCTCAATCAATCGATACATTTATTGATAAAGTCAGATAAATTCATTACCTGATTAATTGACTGACCAGTTTATTGATTAGCCGATCGATTTCATTAATTGATTGATTGGTTATTTAATTAATTGATTGATTGATTGATTGATAGACTGACTGACTGACTGACTGATTGACTGACTGATCGATTGATTGATCTATTGAGCGATCGATTGATCGATTGTGAATGAGAAATGTGATGCTATGTTGCTGTCAGAAAACTAGTCAATGATATGTAAAAAATTTATTTTGATATATCTTCAAACTCAATTTACCTTTTGTAAGTTCATCTAATAGGGCAGCATCTTCAGGTGACAATTCATCAAGTCCATCATCTTCAACGATAACTTCCTCTTCTGCATCTCCTTCCAATTCGAGCTCATCATCGCCTTCTTCCTCCATTTCTTCCTCTACCTCCTCCACCTCGTCAAATTCAGTCAGAAGATCTTCCGCAATTACATCCTTCAGAATCTGCTCCAAAGCATCATCAATTTCTGGTTCCATCTCACTACTTTCAAGATCTCCCTCTTCCATTTCCAGTTCACCTACAAATACAAAGATACGTTGGTTCAGTATTTGTAATCTTGCTGTTGGGGTGGATGAAATCACTAAATTGTGAGAGGACAACAATAGCAAACTCTTGGTAGTTTTGGGAGTTTTCTAAGTTTTGGGATGTAATTTTAGCTGCATATTTAAAAGGTAGTATGCTTACTATAACCATCACTTTCAACTGACTGACTCAAACCTGTATTAAGATCTAACTTATGATGGTGTAATTTATGATACATATGAAAAAAAATGTCAAGCAAATCCATACTATGCAATCAACTGTTCTAGTAATGCCAGAAGACAATTGTAATGTCATAGAAGACATGCACCGGTATTAACATTATACTAGAATAGGTCAATTGAGGTTTTGTGTAAGGTATTTTCACGTGAGTAAAAAGCTTACACACTCAGCTTGTGCCAATTTATCTCCAACGTCGCGCTTTCAAATTGTCAGATACATGAATATTTTTTGATAAAATAGGATGAAACGTAACGCTGTGTCAAGTTCATACTGTACTTCGGAAGTGATTATGATGGAAACGCGACTGTTAAAATAATGAGATGTCATTTAAGGCATCCATCATCATTAGATTACAGTTCTTATACTATGATTTGGTATACTTCGTCAAAAGAAGGCATCAATGGTGAAATTTTGTCAAATATGCATAAATGTCGTACGTTGAATGGTGATATTGGCGGCGAATCTGATATGATTTTTTAAAACATCTTGTTAAAATATTTCTTGTTTGGAAATTTCGGCAGGTTTTACCCAGTCTTAACAAAACACTGGTAGGGAACCAGGAAAAATGACTGGCACATTTCAATTTTCATTCCAAATCATGCGTAAACGTTACTTACATACATACATACATGCATGCATGCATACATACATACATACATACATACATACATACATACATACATACATACATACATACATACATACATACACAGACAGACAGACAGACAGACAGACAGACAGACAGACAGACAGACAGACAGACATGTAACAAAGGACATCAGCTGGAAACAGACTACTGCGGATACGGAAAACGTAACGATTATTTCAATATTAATATGAACGCTATCATTTTGGGTTGATTATTAACATCGTTATTTGAACTAACCCCCACTAGATTTCGAGTTCTATTTTCACTCTATCATTAAAGCAATAACGTTGTATAACACTAATGGGGAGTCGATTCTCCAAAATAATTGCTTAATGCAGTGACATTCGTCGAAGTACATTGTAAAGAACCGACTAAATTCTAAATACACCAACCATTGAGTGTTATAACAAAACGATAGCTTGAGTGACACGTTTATTGTAGCAGACATAAATTACACGTGAACCGTTTCATGTCTACCGCTGATGACCTGTCCTTCATGAAAGTTTTATTGAAATCTACTTCTGGATCGGAGACTTCCGACTAATGAATACAAGAACGAAAAACTAGAATTCAGTGGAAACATAAAAAAAAGCAGGCGGCTCTTCTGAAGAAAGAGAAACATCATAATCTACCGAAACAGAGCATGGAACTAGATTACTCCACCGTTTGAAAATTGATTGGCAAATGGCCCTTCTTCAAAGCCCACATTTGTAATCTCGAACTTAACAAATAAATACCGCAAACTGTAATCCTTCAATTCTACTTCTTTCGCTCTTCTCAATTAAGTTGCAAATAAAGTCTGGAACTGAAAAGGAATAGCTGACCTGGAACCTACGAATAGGAATCTGATATTAATGTTTTCTAATCTTACATGGATACCGGTAATGCAATAAAATGACACAGTCAGTAACTGGGGCCCCCTTGTTGGCAAAGGTCAAAGGTCACATGTGCAATTCTCAATGCAAAGTGGCACAAGTAGGGTTTATAAACGTTTCACCAAAGTACAAAACTTACATAAACCAATATTAAACGATTCTAATGATTACGTCTATGACATTACCTTCTGCTATGGTTAGATCAATTGATTCCTATTGGGTTTCCTCAGCATTTTTATGCACAGAATAAATTACATCATCAGATCGTTTATAAGTTATATCTCAATGCCAGGTTTGAGTTCAGTCAATTGCAAGTGATTATTAAGTATGCTTCAGTAAGGAGAATATAGTGAGCACCTTTACAACATGCGGACAAAATTACGCCTGAAAATTCTGAACTCGGTTTCTGTGCGATTACATAGTGTGATAGTTATTTCATATTCACAGAGCGGCTTGGTAACCGTGTGTTGCATTCTTCGAAAGTTGTGGTAACCAAAAAACGCCGTGTTGTACAATGTAATTTTTAAAAATCACACCTGGATATCTGGTTACATATATTGTTCGCTATACTTCAATAAGTTTAAATATTTGTAAATATGTAAGGATATTTCAAAATGAAAGCAATACAAGCAGCGAAACTCATAGAAAGTTAGAAACTATACTCTGTGACTTGTTAATTTAGTCTGGCTACAATATATACACGAATCAATCGATTCAAGATTGACTCATGAAACGGTTATGATCAATATTTAGTAAATGCTACATGATTCCTCATTTTGAAACTCTTAGACCTAATCAATTAGATGCTAGATTAAATGAAGACTTATTATAGGCTAACCTATATTAATACTGATCCAAATACGATGAACTCAGCACAGTTCACACTTGGACGTATTCTTCCTCACACATCTACATTACTCATATATTTACATATGAATAAATATATAAATTCATTCCGGTATATGTATCCCTCATCCCTTCATCCATCCATCCATCCAATCCATACGCACGCAAACACGCGCACATACATATGTACGTACGTACGTACATACATACATACATACATACATACATACATACATACATACATACACACACACACACACACACACACACATACATACATACATACATACATACATACATACATACATACATACATACATACATACATACATACATACATGTACATACATATTTGTTGTGAAATGTGTGTCAGATATCGATAGGAGTCGATACACCTGCTTACAATTTAAAACCTTATACGGACTCACAAAAATGTGTTTTCTTCACTATAAGAGTAATATGACAGTTGATATGGGAATGCAAATGTGATAAATTTGAGGATATGCAAATGAGAATGTATTGCCGTTCTTTACTGCTCCGTTGTTAACTCTTTAGTACTCTTGTTTCATTTATAAAATACACGTCCGTGAATTTGAAATCAGACAAGCCTCTTTCATTCATATTCTGTTTTGTGAAGACAACCTCTGACAGTAAATATCGGGAATAGGAATTTCTTCTAACTTAAGACATAAATCTAGAGTTAATGCCTTTCCCCAAATGGGCGCCATTTGAATATATATATATCGATTCTACCTGTGTAGTACATGATGATACGAATGGACAGCCCGCCTGACCTCCATCTCAATATCTGTCAGAGAGAAAGCCTCGGAGACAAGCTGTCGTCAATTTTCAAACACTTGATGAACAAATCCGTCAAGAAATATTTGTGAATGAATTTAGAAATAATAACTTTGGGGATTGCATATTGGCAGTTATACAATGCCAGTCTCTGTACACAAGTCCCGATCCTATCTTGTTAGACTATAATCCTTATCTCAACAAAAGACCATGGCTGTCATGGCAACTATAGCAGATAATCTTAGGATATAGTCTTCATCTCGCGATGGGGACAATATGAAGACATTCAGGTCTAAGTAAGAATTCATATCAAGAACATGAATTCTATATTAGCTGGATGACTATGATATATTCACATTCACAGTCATCCCCACCCCCATCCAACTCCTGCAACTTCCACTCCCCGTCTACAAATAACTGGCAGTTTGCACGAATACATGGAAGGGTGAAAGCGAGGCTCCTGAACGTTATCGTTCGCACACATGTTTCTGTTCCTGTAGTGCATATATACACCACCTTCAAACCTCAAAGTAAGACGTGTTATAGCTAACTCTTGACCAGTACAATACAATGTTTATCGGATATACTCAGCTATACTTTCACGATTCCTTGTTCGCTTGTATTCAATTTTCTTGCTGTGCTTGCTGACGCATGTATGATTGTCACGAAATTCGATTTCACGCCTTTCTGTTATCTACAAAAGATACTAAAATACATACAAAATGTTCTTGTATCCACATTCTTTCAACATGTTTCAAACAGTGTCGAAATAAACACATCATGATTTCTACAACCAGGGCACTTTTTTACCCAGTATATTGACTTTGAAAAGAACAATTCTGACTCCTTCAAAATTGCATATACCAGTGTGCTGCAGAAATTTTAACTCATTCAAGATAAAATTAAAGTACCTATGCGTCATTATAGAGACAAATAGAGACAATAAATATGCCCCTTCTATGCGAACAATTTGGTTCACTTATTATCCAAAATCATTTATCTTTATTATATTACTTCATGTGAATAAGAGGGCTTGGAGACAATAACTATACCATACGTAAAGAGAACACTGGGAAATATTTAATACATTACGTATTTTATCTAAAGTATGGGATTATGAAAATAATTAAAGTTTGCGATAATTTTTCCAGTTGATGGAAAAGATAACTTTTCTGAGCGATTCTCTGATGGAATTAGACCGAAAAGTGATTTATTATATCCAATTCTGCAATGCATCATTTCATTGGGTTTTCTCTGGTGTATGTTCAATAGGGTTCAATGGTCTGTGCTTATTAGATTAATCTGCAAAGTATCATTCTATCCACTGTCCGCTAGGTGTGGTCATGTGTAAAGCATTCAAATATAATATGCAGTTATCTTAGCTTCATCACTATATATGTATGTGTGTGTGTGTGTGTGTGTGTGTGTGTGTGTGTGTGTGTGTGTGTGTGTGTGTGTGTGTGTGTGTGTGTGTGAAAACCTGGAAAGAAAATGACATTTAAATGCCGTTTTTGTCATAAATTATGAATTTTATAAGAATGGCAACGTAATTTATATTACATTGTTCATAAGATGGGTTGTATTAGTTCTGGTGTACAGTGTGCAACACGTTCTTTCATAGCCTAGCTTCAAAATCTAGGGCTGCTCTACAAAATTTAAAGGTGACCTAAGGTGGGCAAGTGCTAGGGGCGATCACGAGTGCGAGTCGAATGCGGTCCAATGATCCTATCGTTCTTAGACCTTGTTCGGAATCGTTCCGAAGTTCAGCCCGAGGCCTTGTACGTGACTTAGTTAATGTTGTTGGATGTACACACCTGCTAATTCTATGATTTACAATGCGCATGTGCATATGATACATTACAGAATAAACATAGTTTATTAATTAAATCAACAACTGATGTCAACATCACTTTCAACATATTAATAATAATTATTATAATTATTATTATCAATAAATTTCATAGATTTACAAAGAGATATAAATAAAGTTAAGTACTTTCGTTTATGGCAATACGAATACTGATTAAATATGTGTATGTAACAGTGTGTATTGGGCACTGTACAGCGGACTCTCTCTTTAACTGAAACCATTTTTAAAAAAATACAAATCATGGTTTGAGAAGTTGTACAAAATATTTGTTGAAATACCTATGGCAAAATGGCCCTTTTGTTCACTGACAGTCGTCCTTCCAACCCCAGACCGTATAAAATGAGAGATAGAGAGTCAGAGAGAGACACACACAGAGGCAAAGAGAGACAGACAGACAGACAGACGGACGGACGGACGGACGGACGGGCGGGCGGGCGGGCGGGCGGGCGGGCGGGCGGGCGGACGGACGGACGGACGGACGGACGGACGGACGGACGGACGGACGGACGGACGGACGGACGGACAGACAGACAGACAGACAGACAGACAGACAGACAGACAGACAGACAGACAGACAGACAGACAGACAGACAGACAGACAGACAGACAGACAGATCATCGCCGTTCCTCACCCACAAAACACCGCCCTTGGCCAGGTGTCAGATCCCTAAATCGAGTGTCCTTGCGATCATTGATGTGCACGTGACGAATATCATGACATAAATAATGCATTGCCAACATAAAACCACAATCACGATCTGGAGTGTTATTGAGATTACAGATAACGGATCATACTACAAAGCAGACTAAAAAAACTCCGGAAGCTATTTCTTGACTATTCAATAATTCATTACGCCCAATGCAGAAATAACCAAGAGGAACAATTGCACCGTAATCGAGACATATTTCAAGCATATTGTTGTCAACAGAAGATAAGCCCAATAAACCCAACTTCCTCGCGGCAGTGTACTTCGTTGCATCGGCTAACACAGAACAACAAACACGAAAACCACCTTGACTGGAGTATAATTTAAACATACATACTCCGTTTTATCATGTTACCGTACTGGTAATCTATTTTGTTCAACATTTTACAGTTCTGTCATACATGTTGATGAGTAGACAGAAGAGAACGGGGTAAGAATATCAAACGGTGGACCAACTGTACACTAATGACACCATTGCATTCAAGTTAGAGAGCTAGGGTTCGGTAGGGGACTGCTTTAGTTTGTAAGACATTCGTTTGGCTAGGGATGGGGATAATATTACACATTAATATGGGGGGGGGGTGACATGAAGGTGGGGGGTTAACATTAACAAGATTTGCAATGTGAAATATAAGACAGTCCACTGTTGTACACGTTCCCAGATGATGATGATGATGAGGAGGAGGAGGAGGAGGAGGAGGAGGGGGAGGAGGAGGAGGAAAAGCAACGAGAGGAGGTGACAAATAGGACTGATATTGAATTCAAAGTTTCACATTTATATTCCACGGTTAACAAGCCATATTGGATTTGGCGTCGACATACATTACATGTGACATGAACAAATAAATCAATATATTACATCTTGGCAGACTTCTGTTATTCTCATGGGAAGGCCAATCTGCCAGCGGATGTGCTGACAATCAGCTGCAGTTTTCTGTCAATAATGTTTTGTAAAACTGAAGCCATTGCAACCTATATATAGAAGGTTTGCTGTTGAGAAATTTCGAATTTAATAGTTGCACAATGTAGTTTTATCAAGATCAGGACAGAAATATATGAAAATGATAATAGCAAATCATTGACTATTTAAGCAGCGCCCTTTACAAGATGCATTTAAAGTAGCATGCTACCAATTTCGGGTTTAAAGTCTTTGACAAAGGTCTCAATTCAAATAAAACGTAGAATGTGCATACAACAAGAACAACAGCATCGCTTTCGTCTTGAACGTCATTTCCGTTTGACGTGGACAAGACTTGAATTGTGCATACGGGAACGTAAGTGCTCTTCGAGTATAAAAGTAATAACATTGTTATCACACTTATTGTGTTGATATTCCAAAGGCATAGAAAATGTTGTTTCATTCGGTAAAACTGGTTTTGCACCACCTTAAGAAGTGTTCTGAAAGTCGTGGTAATGAGGTTTCTTTGCAAAATTTCATTCTGTAATTTTAAAGTTGGATTTTTTTGGACTATTGGGAGTGACGCTTCTGACGCAATGTCCGGTTTGTGCAACCCGATCGAGACTCAACAGCCTCGCTATCACCTGTGATGCAATGTCCGCTTTGACTGTATACCTTGAGTATTTGTATTGACACTATGTAGGGTCAAAGGCCTCGCTATCACCCCTGATGCAATTTCCACTTTGACCGTGCACTGAGTTGATTGTATGCGGGAAATAAAAGATTGTCGATAACCTAGAAAAAAGATGGCAAACCCCAAATTTCTTCTTATATCTCAATATAACCAGGAACACGCTTTTAAATAGCAAAGTTTGGAGATTGTTCGCAAGTTGAATAGGTCTTTGCAAAATTTGCCATGGTGGCACTCTACTTCGTGTCTATGTGTACCTTGGGGGTATACATGGTATCGGTTGCTTGCAATTGGTTAATCGTAGAGCACTGCTGCTTCCTCGATGTCTGAACAATACGAAAACATCCCTGATTTACACTTCTACAGAATACCAAGGGACAAAGCTCTTAAGAAATGGTACTATGAGGTGACGACCCCCAATTTGAGCAAGGGCGCTGTATTCTCAATTTCCTGTTTGCAGTATGGAATGGCCTCAGACCTCTGAGGCACATTCTACCTCAACGAGCACTTATGTCTAATCTAGATCCTTTAACAGTTTACACAATATAACCTTTAACACACATAGGCCACATAGATTGAAACTGGCCTTCGAATTTGTTTCTACTTTTATTTGTTTATTTTTGTTTTTATATTTTATGTTATTTTACAAACTAAAACAACAAATAAACAAATAAGTAAACAAGTTCATAGGTCAGTTTTAAATCCCTCTGCCTCCGTGCAACTTACTTTCGTCATAAACTTCACTCGATAGGTCTTCTTCAACTTCAGATTCCTCTAACGTAAACGGAAATGCTGGTTTTTCTTGAAATTGTTCCATGTTTGGCCACTTCTCTACATTATAGTATGGTGGTTCATCTACATTGTAGTATGGCGGTTCTTCAATTGGGGGTCCTGGTTCCAACATAATTTCTGGTGCCTCATCGGGCCAATTTTCTCGTATGTAATTTTCATAATTGTCCTCATCCTCCTCTAAATCGTCTTTCAATTGTTCCTCTTCTAACGCCTTCATTTCGATGAATTTTAAGGCGTCCAATAAATTACCGCGTTCATTGTACTCTAAGGAAGGCAATGGGTCGGCGTAATTGACACTAATTAGAACTCCACTCACTAACAGGACTCCAAGCAGTTTAAGTGACGTCATTTCCGCTTCGGAAATCTACATACACCAAGCTGTGGAAAGAGAAATCAAACTGAAAGTCAAAACATGTTTATAAATCAATTTTAAAGATTAAACATACATGCATACGCACGCACGCACGCACGCACGCACGCACACACACACACACACACACACATACACACATACATACATACATACATACATACATACATACATACATACATACATACATACATACATACATACATTCATTTTAAGCTATCAAGTTCAAGTAGTTACATTCGTAGTAAAGCATCACCATGGATATGGTGACGATATAGCAGTTTCCTTGATGTGTTTTAAAGCCTAAAAAATAACATCACCAGATGTAAACAATTAAGTGGTGACGTCAACACGTAGATCAGAAACAGGGAAGGCGTACATATTTCTACTAAGAACTTCTTGAGAATTGTAATGTAATGTTGTGATATGAGATTGTAAATCGTGGTTTGACATAAGGGTGTATAACCACTTTTGTGTCAATATTAATCTTTGTACTGTCATTAAAGTTTCTGACGACTACTAATTACGATGCTTGTTGCTAGCACGCATCAGAAAGCAGACATCAGTATTAGTAATGTTACAACCTGGGTAGTCACGGTTACATAAAAGTGACAATATACCTTCGATAATTTCGTCTTAAATTGAAACTATAAATTGTCTGTGTTCTACAAGGTTACATCCCCTCTTATGTATGAACAATAATCCTTGAAAGCCTTCTAACGTCATCAGTGGGCATTTTTAAACGCTCTTATCTTCAATTCGACGCCTACACACTGTTCATATGGTGGGTTAGCGATGAATCAGTGCACTGCGTGGGAGGAGTAAACAATTGATAGAATATTGGAATTCATATGTCACGTATTTGTACTATAGGTTACTATGGACACACTGCAGACAACAATCACATATGTATGCTGTATGAGGTTAGACAGAATAGAATCAGAATGTAGAACAGTGGGTCACTAACTACTTCTGCTTTGAAGCTAGGGAGTAGGGTTAGAGTTCGTTCAGAGAAAGGATCTAGGAACTGGGTCAGATAGATAGACTCCAATAGTACTTTAACTTAAAGTGGCTATAAGGATGACAAATTGGTATTTATTTGGTACTACTATGGTTTTTTTATTTGAAAAACAATGTGAAACAACATATACCAAGTCCTTGACTGTAACTCAATAAATTGCCAAAAAGAAAAAAAAATGTGTAAAATGTTTGTTATTGTACGTACAATAAACAAACATTTCGGACACTTTCTAGCATTTTGCAACTTATTGGGTTACAAACAAGGACTTGGTATTTGTTGTTTTACATGTTTTATAGTAATATAAACAAATCCTAGTCAACATTATATTGTGATCTATAACAAAATATTAATAAAATGTCTGTGATTACCTCGCCATTGTAAGAAGATAAGCAGATATCAATTTAGTGAATTGTGTGTGATCAAGGTTGAAGTTGCATAATTGAAATATATATATGTCAATGTAATCGAGGGTTTGCTCATATTGTATATTGTATCATCAACGCTATAGCCAAATTAGAGTACTCGCAGCTGTTACATAAAACCGAAGGTATCTTGAGTTCATCTTAATACCCATGTACAGTAGTACAATCGAAATAAGACATAACTTGTCAACGTATAAGTTACATAGTGTATGACAAGAATTGTCTAAAACTGATATTTACTGAGAATTTGAGAACAATCATGAAACTCAATTACTATTAGGATTAATGGAATCTAATAAGTATTTTCTGCTGAAAATTAATACTTTGAACAAAAATAGTGATTTTGTTCTAAATTGATTGTTGCTGTATAACATATGTTTATATTTTGCAGTAAGCTGCAGACTCTTCTACAGCCAATTCTAATTGGCATATAATATATTGCTGACGGCACTACGTATTTTAGGTCATTGTAGTTCAACAAAATACACGAATTAATAAAATATTTCCTGTTTCTTCGGTTATTTGGATTTTCAAAATATTGTTATTGGTTTCAGTATCATATGTTATCTAGTATATAAATTATTGATATTGATATTACAAACTACGTCATAATGACGTCAGACAATGACTCGTCCTCCATAAATTGTTCAAAACTTGGCGACATCAGACCAACTAGGAACATACTGTACTCTGCTTGTTGGCCAATGTAAATGCAGTACACATGCGCGCCTTGGGGTCCCATGTTACCCAACCTTCCCAGTAACTAGAGACGCTTTTTTCCCCTGATGATTTACAAAAACCTTCTCCCCAACTAAATGACTGACGCCATGCAAATAAGCCAATTCAAAGTGGTGGTCAGAAGTTGAGATGGATGAGAACTGTAATGTTTGCGGCACAACACATTGAGAAATTTACTTCATCCTAACATGCATACTAGACGACCTCTGAACTTTAAATTTCTGAAAGAAAATAAGTATAATTTGTCAGCATATTTATTCATCATTGTCGCCTTAAAAAGTATATTGATCCTTCTGTCAAAATTATGGATAATATTTTGTCCTAAAAATTACTTTGTTGGGTAACATTAAAGGGAATGCTACTCTAGGGAATAAAGGTATTGCCATAAACTTTGGGCTCTAGAGAGTCATTCCATGAGTTCACATCACATAAGTTTCGCTCGGTTGCCAAGAAACACCAAATTGAATTTGCTTACTTTTTGATATTATGGCTTGACACACCCTGCCCACACATGGTCAATTCATGTTACTAAATAGACTATTCTCTGTAGAGGACTCGTTTTATGTCTGAATATCTAACGTTTTACGTGAATTTCAAGAAAACGATAACCACCTCATAATTTGTTCTTCTCATAAGCATCAACTCCAGACGCGAAAAAAGTGCCGTATTCATACTATTTAGTCATTAAACGTCAGCTATACGTCTTATTTGTGTGTTACCCCTATATTACTGAACACTTTCCCCGCCAATATTTCTCGTCAAATGAGCTATGGAACGAAATTATGTGTTTTTTACAAAATGTGTTACTTTTTAAAATTCTATGTTGGCAGTAATCATGGACATGGCCATCGGTTATGAATTAAATATAATATTCGCATTAACACGATCACGTGTAGCACAATAAAACGATAAATTTATCGCGTTTTCACAAACTGAGTGGGGAAAATAATATTATTTTTGAAATTTTCTTACACATCTAGGGAATGATTCTGCCATTGAAATCTTGGTATGAGTAACCTCTCACGCTGTTTTACTCGAGAATAATCGAAATATAAAACCACGATATGAAAATGAAACATGTTTAACTGTCATCGCTTGTTAATGTATGATAATGGTATGATAATGGTTAGTTATATGCCATATAGTTTACAGAATATATATATAAATAGGTAAAATACGATTTTTGATAAAAATTTAATTGAACTCATAGAAATCGCTTTTATACAACGAGCCTTATCATTTATGATTGTAAAAAAATACTTCAAAGATTTTATTTGATTGCTATGTATAGAGTGTCCTCAATACAGACAAAAAAGTTCAAAGTACGTCATCTTGTTTTCATTTCATTTCATTTCACGTACATACTTAACGATACCCACTGTAACAATCACCTATGACCGAATTACACGCGAGGTTCATCCAGAATTAGTCATATAACTCGAGTGAGTCACAGTTTTTTCAACTCTTAACTTTAAAAAAAAAATATTGTCAGTTGAAACTCACTTTCCCGCCAAAAAGTATTCGGTCATTTTTTGAATACTTTATTTGGCATGTCTTAGCTATGTCCAAGAATATATAGAACGGGGCTTATAAATAATGTATTCATAAACGCAGACATCTGTTTAGAAATTAAAAGCAGTTATAATTTCAAAATAAAACCAACTAACACAAACTAAAATGTACATGTGTAGAAGGGATTCAAAACTTTTTATCAGTCCTTGTGGACATATAGATCTAGGCTGAATTTTCATTTAAAACATATGAAATCAAAATGTAGATTTTGATCAGACAATCTTTCAAGAAGCAATTATAATGACTACTCTTTTCTTTTGTAATCAAACAAACATGTTACTTGTTGTTTTTACCTATCAATAGATTAAGACTGTCTCAATCGATTTTAAGATTGATCATTAGTAACCTTTGAAGTAGCACAAGCTGAGTTTCGAAACCTTTTACTCAAGTGAAAATACTAACATAAAATCTCCATAAAACTATTATAGTATCCAATTAATGTAGATGTATGCCTTCTGTGACATTGTCATTACAATTGCCTTATAGCATTGTTAGAACAGTTGATTGCCTAGTATGGATTCTCGACATTTTTTATACGTATAAAAATTACGTCATCGGATCGCTTATCTGTTATATCTTAATACCAGTTTTGAGTTCAGTATATTGCAAGTGATAATTATGCATGCTTCAGTAAGTAGACTACTGCAAGTGACTTTTAAATACAAAGAACGAATCTCGCTCAAAACGGTATACAAGCTCAGCTTGTGCCCCTTTAACATCCTTTCCTGCTTGAAACAACAGTACAGTATGATAACAAATAAAGGAATCAATACACAACGTGCAGCAATCAATTCAAACGCAAATATAAATTTATACACAAAATATGAATGCAGTACCACTGATATGAAATATGGAGCTCGTTTCACAAGAAGACATTGGTGAAATATTGGTGAAGGATGAACAATTCAAGAACAATCGTTTTGGCAAATAAAATCCATTTTATCATCTTCATGTTATTCATCTGTCATAATAATTGACATGGAAAGAAATAATAAATATATTACCTCTTACTGGTGTCGTCCTAATATGATTTCATCAAAGCCATCAAATACAAATATATGGTATACAGCATATAGCCTTTGACCTAGTTGTACACAAGTCAAGAACAAGGAGATTGCCGTCGGTCTATCCTTCTTATCGTTTCTCTTCTGAGGTATTTGTTTTCAGATTCGAAAGATTTATATCTCAGACATTCCTTACACTAACCTCCCATAACACACACTCAGTGAGTAGATAATGTCTCATATTGATAATTATACTACGAGTACGTGTTTAGTGGTTGACCACGTCATCGGCTCACGTTAACATACAAATCTCAGTTATTAGCCGGTTTGTTAGGAAAAACACGTTTAAATACATATTCATTTGATATGATATCACCATATCAATTTTAACAAGAATGTGCACTGGAATCACTAAATCCTAATTGAAACATCTTACCTGGTGTGAAGTAGAGCGCGGGAAACGATTTTTAACAACCAAATTCTCAAGCAGAATATTAGGAATACGAGGAAGTGAGGGTTTTAAGGGTTACGTGGGCGACAATCGATGTGTGGGTCGACTGTTTTGACGTCGGTTCGCTGTTAATAACATGCGACGTTGAACAAAAACAATTATCGATCGGGCAATGCCTATTACACAGTGACACATAGACCATGACACGTGACTAAGAGACGACTGATATGTAAAGAGGATTCAGTGACGTCGATGATGACACAGACTTTTAAGGAAATGATGACTGACAGTACATCAGAAAGCATTTTCCGTTCCAAATACAAATAACATAGCATAGCATATGAACAAATGGAATTAAAAGCGTGTATGGTCATTACTTAACGTTAAACATAAGGATGATCAAATACGTTATCTTTTCTTTCACAGTGTGTCAGTGTGTCTGTGTGTATGTATGTATGTATGTATGTATGTATGTATGTATGTATGTATGCTTGGAGGTTGATAGGTTGGTAACTAGGTGGGCCTGTAAGTGTATGTGTGTTTATTATCAAGATATTTAAACCAATTGAAGAAATCAATGACACCTAATACATGCAATGCCCCCTCAGTAGGAGATAATAGTTGTATGATGGTCACCCATAACATAACCCTAGTCATATCTCCCACATGGGATCTTGAAAATGCTTTGTTAACCCCCCCCCCCCTCCCCTCCAACCCTCACTCCCTCCATCTCCAGATGTAGTATCACAATTTTGGTTTTTAAACGCATCATCACGACTTTTCAAATAAACAAACCAATGTCCCAATTCATTCTACTTCAATTTATCATTACTTCTCTCCAATATATATTAGTGTATTTGGTTTCCATCGCATGGAAGGTCAATTTACATAGAACGATAATTGACAAATTATGGTAAGTAATATTCTCAATATATCTTCAATACATTTTCACAAATTTTCCCCCTGTCAACCATCTTTGACAAATACAGAGTCGACTACGACAGTAATATAATCTCCTATTAAGAATTTCAGTGATTAATCTGTCAAGATCAGAGTAATATTCTTTTCCTATTATGACTTATTTTCAAGGTTACTTTATTACTATTGACACTGTTAATGGGTACTGAATTGTTTGCTCATATTAATTTAATTTAATCTCGATGAATTAAGTCAGTGCCGTTGATTCATATGACGTGTGTCATATTTATATGCATATTAATCAGATCATAATTGTTTTACGTCATTGCAACATGTAAGTGGACATGACATGTTTCATGTTCCTGCAAGCTGACTGTTGGACAGCCAGTGTGAGATCGATTTGATCACACACTCTGTATCAGTGCGCGAGTTAATTTTGTTTAATAAACCAATTGCTGAATGGTTTATTACGTTCCGTAGTCAGTAGGCGTAGGTATTGATTGACGAATAGAATAACGTGTAATGTAGAACCGGAACTACGTACATTCAAGCAGACGATAACAAAGTGAACGGGCTAATAATGACATTTACACCGCGCCGAAAATGATAAAATATTGGCGACACAATTAGGTAGGATTCTCATGTTTTTGTTATGATCAGAGAATTTAAACCCCTCGGAGCATATCGGTTGTTCACCCTTAGAGACAACGCTTCAGGTGAAAAACGACTCGCGTTCAAACCAGCTCACATACTTCGTAAAGATCGAGCCACTGGGTACTAGTGACTACACGTAGTGGAACCGGAGAAATGCCCACGACTACAAGTCGTCAGAGCCGTTTTTGTTTTTGCTTTATCCCGCGATGAACTCGAGAATGGAATGTAAGCTTGATGTGTTATGTACATGTACATACTAGTAATTAATTGTAAACATTCATGCATTGGCAACATTATATGGTCATGATGTTTGAAAGTGAACCCTCGTGTGCCTCGAGCTCCGGTAACAAGAATAAAATTTTCCGTCATTATATACTCAGTGTATATTTATTGCAACAACTAAATTGATGTTTACAAATTTAGCTTGTCTAGTAGCATAAGTAGCAGGTCAACGAAGCATGAAGAGCTCAGACTTTTTAAACAGAATGTTCTTCACACTTATTCTATATATATTTTAAAACATGAAATCAACCTGTTGCTTGACTGGAACACAGTACTTACTTTAATAACCATCAGTTTGATAAAAAAATATATATTTAAAAATCATATGTTTCTAATAATTTAATATTTATTACTGTATGTAATACAGATTTGAGTCTGTCAAATAAAGAAAGTGTTGATCTCAATTACGATGTCTAAAATTAATTAATGAATGTAAATTAAAGGAACTATCTTTTTGCGGAGTTACACAAAACATACACACAAAGTAAAGAAGTCCTTGGCGTTGTTATTTCAATCAGTAATAACCTGTTTTTAACTTATTTTCCTCCCAGAAAAAAAGGGACATGGGAAAAAGAATCCCACACACCAATGGGCAGAGAGGGATTATATATCTCACACTCGTTGGGGAGTTTTTGTCGCTCGTGTGAGATAAAAATTCCCCAACTCGTGTGAGATATTCCATCTCAGCCCATTGGGGTGTAGGATTCTATTAGTCTCCATGAAACATATAATTTCTACCTGACCACATCACATATTAGTTTGGAATTATATATATACCATGCACAAGACAAGTTGGACAATACAAATATGGAATTTATATCCGGTCGTTCTATGTCACGACAACAAAAACACTTTTTAATCAGAAAAACCATGTCAGGCAGTAAGCCTTATTGTTAAAGTTAGTAAGCAAAAGGTCTCAAATGGCATTATGATATGATAGATTAAGACAGGATGAAAGGAAAGTAATATATATATATATATATATTATATTTATATGCCTGAGACAGGAAATGTATGATTTATTAACCTATAATTGTCTTCTTCTGTGGTGTTAGTTTAATATTATGTTGATTAAATAATGACTATAATGACGTAACACACTTGAAATCCTTACAGAGGGTTGTTGTACATAAAATGGTAGCAAGGCAAAGAATAAATCTCAGAATTCTTTAAATCGTAGTACAATACTGCTAATTTTGAATCTAGATGATGATGTGGCTATCCTTAGATATTATTCCCCAATTTTTTTCTCCGTTCACCCTAGGAAAATATGAGTGACCTAAGGGAGCTTTGTCATTACGAGTCGCTAGTCGCGTTGTCGTGACGTAGAAAAACCATGGTATAAATTCAACATGTTTAGCTTATGCATGGTATAATGATTGGTATCAAATGAGTACGTAACTACTCAGGCTAAGGAATCACAGTTGACCGACATGATTGTGGGCACTGTTATATCCTAATTACATACGCGCTGTAATTGCACACTACAAGCTTTAGGAGCTAAAGTGTAAATTTCTTCACATATTATCTATTATCGTCGGATTAAATACTGACGTAGGAAGTTATGAATAATTGCATCATTCAGAATTTTCACTTTCAATTTTCTTGTTTGAAATCTTTCAAACTAAGTTCTTTTATAGCAGTGGCATTAAAGATTATGAATTTGGTAACAGTTTATCTTGATTACCTTCTTTTCGTACCATACATTTCTGAAAAAATAACTAGAAATGTCTGAGTTTCATGTTATGCAGTGATGCCATTTTGAAACTACACCAAATATACCTCACACCATGCAATTTTGAAAATACATTGTGCACATAATGACATGCGACGCCATTTTGAAAATACATTGTACCGTACATGCCCACAGGACGCCATTTTGAAAATACACTGTAGACATAACATGCCCATGCGACGCCATTTTGGAAATGCACATACCATGCCCACAACGCCCTTACATATCTAACTTAGCATGCATGCTGACACCACGCCATTTTGAAACTATAAAGTACATGCCAACCATAATTCAACACCATTTTGAAATCACACAGGAAATGTCTCAAGGCAGTGTCATTTGAAACCACACTGGGAACGCTTTCTATATCTGTACCTTTTTAACACTATAAGAAGGTAACACATTTTGTAATACACTTATCTAACAATATGACAGATGTACGATGTTCCTACGAAATTACTTCAATATAAAAGATTGCTAACACACTCAGAGGTATCCTTCTGCCTTTACTATATGTATTTGTTCATTAAGTTCAGCAAGGTAAATGAATAATATCCTAAATTTCGATGACACACACACATTGACAAAGACACACGTACACAAAAACTCAATCAGTGGATAATCGAAATCAAACACAACTACTTTGCAGATCCATCATGATCCCACTGCACTATTCTTCCCTGAAATCCGTTTTATTTGTGCACCAACTATTTTGTAGGATGTGTTCATCATATTCGCGTCAAGGTTCCATGTAATTATTGCAGTTATTTTTCTTGTTTGACCTTACTAAATAAATGTTTAGATATTCAAGGCAAATTTTGTAGATAGACAATGCAATCAAACACTGATTTCCCTGGTGACGTAATGTTGACTTGTTCATGACCTTTCATGAATAAAGTCACGGTCGTTCACGAAAACTTCAGGTCATAGAGTTAACAAAATCAAACCATACTCTTTGAAAGGGGCCAGACAGAAAGATACTGACGTCAACCGTAAGTAACAGCCTTCTACTTCTTGGCTATATGATGATAAAATCAGGAACATAGAAGATTTTTTTTTCACATGTATTCGTAGTTATCAAACTAAATCAGTTTATAGAGACAAACAATCAGATGTCAAAGGAATGTATGACAAAGGTTTCCTTTACACCCGATTGTGTATAAAATGAAAACACATGAGGCCTAACAAATAAATTGTGTGGTTCCGATTACGTGGGGGTAGGTAAATTTTTTATTTTATTTTTTTGTGCACATTTTTTTCATATGTGAGCGTCTAGTTATGTTTTCCGTTGTTTTCCATATGGTCTCTGCTTATTGGTTTCTTCTCATCAGATGTACAGCCATTACAAGAACAGTTTTATATTGTCTTTTTAAGTTGATGTCACTTTCCGCATCCACTATTTCTTGCGAGACTTCACAATTTTCGCGATTTTATTTTTTTTCTTGAATATCTAAAAAAAAAGTTTAGGGTCGGCGTGAAAAACCAGGTGGTGTCGGGTAACCGGAACCAAACAATTCTTTTTTAGGCATAATATACTAAAAAATCAAATCTTTTTTACAGAAAATATCTGAAAACCGAGACTATAGTGTTTTTTCTGAATTTATTGGTACCCAAGAAATACGTCATGATATTTTTATACTATTTACGAATGTCTGTTTTGAGAGTTATACCAGATAGACACGATTCAGTGTGTTTTACTAGTTGAAATAAAAAGTATTCATTTTGTTACAGACTTTGACCCGTTAGAATCTTCTTACATTAATCATATTTCATTGACAAAAGCAAATGGCATGTTTCGTGCATTGCCTTTTAAGGAAGATGGTACAATCGTGACACTGGTTGGCGTGTACTTTACCAGCCTAACAAAATGATAGTCTTATGATAAAAGCATTATTACAAAGACCAATCTTAAGACGAATATATCTCTGTCTGGATATTGGACTACAGTCTGAAAAACTGTACCTCTCTGTCTTCTGTATGACGGAATACGCCTCTCTTTAAAGTATGACATTCAGATGATTTGGCCATTTTGAATCAACATCTTATGTGCGTGCACTTTACAGGAAGTTACCTTTATTGCAGGAAGTTACATTTATTACAGGAAGTTACGTGTACTAGCATTGCAGGAAGTTACATAAATGAACTGTTACACATGGTCAATAAATGGAAAACATGATATTTGAAAATCGACATGATAACTATCAACGTATTTTCAAGGCCGTCAAACTTTAGAAAGTGGTTAATTATATACATTAACGAGTGTCTTTGAAGAATGTGAAAGTAGTTAAGATATTACAAAATTAATTATGAATATACAACCAAATTAATAGCAAAATGAAAATACTTTTTGAACAGTATGTACTACAGAATGAATTATATATATATTCTATTCAATGTCTTTAACGGTAAGTTGTTGGCATAGCAACCCCTCAATGTCACAGATGGATCACGTGATAGACCGCGACCAACAACAGGGGCAATGAACTTTAGCGACTACAGGTTTATATACATTCATGAAATGCACAATAAATTATCCAGGCCCTGTTCTATTGACAGCAATGACTAATACCACTGTAGAAAATTACATTGCATTGAGACTGTACTGAATAGGCAATAAGTGTCCCTTTACCCGAGTTTTCAAATCTCACACATTTACCACTGTATATTCATTGACATGCGCAATGTATAAACTTCATCTGTTGCAAAACTCCGACACGTCGCTATATGTGTCGATGAGATGTGAATGGACGAATTAAACATGTGCATCATGGGACTCGTCTGTCTTCGTAAAAATTGGAAATAAGGCATCCCCAGGGGTTTGGCGCCACCATTAGGCCAATGACTAAGGAGATTCAATTATTCTGCTCCCTTCGGGCAGACATTATAGTGAAAATATAAATGATCGCCATGGAGGATATTTGGCATGGGGAAACAAGGAAACTAAATCATGGCTGATAACACATTATTAGCTCGTATTTCGACGTTTTAGGGAGAGTTTCTTACGTAAAGGTAGTATCATTGCATTCAGAGAAAAGAAGACGCTTCCATTCTCTGTGCTGATCACCGGAGACTTTGATTGTAAAGTTCCTGAGACATATTCTTTTTCTTGCGTCACATTATGTGACTTAGTTTTTTATGTACATTTGTTCAGAGATTTAAAATATTTCACCATTTTTAGAACTATGCGAACAGTGGTTTACTTTTATTGCTATAGATATTATGTTCACTGTCACTTGATTTATCACAGACGATGTCAAATTTGATTGCTTGTCACATTTTAATATCTGGTTTCCCCTTCTAAGATGCCTAACTAACTAACTGTCTAATGATTGAGAGACACGCAACACATAATAAAGAGGAACATCGAGTCTCCGCTGAGGCAATTCTATCATTTTTTATCTCAATTCTATCAATTTCCATGGCTCTATTTTATTTTATTTTTATTTTTAATTTATTTCATTTCATTTCATTTCCGGTTTCATTTTTTTTTTAAATTCGGTTTTATTTTATTTTGTTTTCGGTTTGATTTGATTTGATTTGATTTGATTTGATTTGATTTGATTTGATTTGATTTGATTTGATTTGATTTGATTTGATTTGATTTGATTTGATTTGATTTGATTTGATTTGATTTGATTTGATTTTATTTTATTTTATTTTATTTTATTTTATTTTATTTTATTTTATTTTATTTTATTTTATTTTATTTTATTTTATTTTATTTTATTTTATTTTATTTTATTTTATTTTATTTTATTTTATTTTATTTTATTTTATTTTATTTTATTTTATTTTATTTTATTTTATTTTATTTTATTTTATTTTATTTTATTTTATTTTATTTTATTTTATTTTATTTTAGAGAGACATTCTACAGTTGGTTTGGAGAGGCCGTGCATGGCAGGGTTGGTAGAAATGACTTTTGTGTGTTTCCAAGCAAAAGGAATGTAGTTAAAATGGACTAAAAACTTTGTTTAAATGCATATATAACTAAAATGACAATATATTGCATTTTACAGTCAGTGCTATTGCCATGCCGATATACAATAGCGGAAACTGAGTTTTCAGCTAAATAACATATAGACGCAAAGTAAAAGTACTGATGCAACATGCTGATATAAGTTATTGACGGCTGGATGGTTTAGTTATAGTCACAGTAGGATACATTCATGATGACGTCCATGGTCTGGCAGAGTACAATTTTTGGAGCTTCTAAATTGACTACAGGGGATTATATCCGCACAAGAAAGGTACCGATATCACCAACTTTTTTAATCTAGCACTGTTATATTAGTTGTGTCGACGTTAGTTTACTTAAAGTTTGATTTCCGAAGTAGTATTAGTGTAGCCAATACCCTCAAACTAACGTATTCGACATAGTCTGTTTGGGCGTGGTACACTGCGATGAGACCTACTGCAGTGTGTATAGAAGGCATGTACACAGAACTTATTAGCGCCAACGTTTACTTCAATTTTTTTTTAATGTTTAGGTTTTCGTTTTAAAAAATCCCACCGTATCAACCTGCAAACCTCCGAATCTCCTATGCAATCGACATAACAAATTGGGGGATCCGGAGGTACGAGGTTCACCCCAGGCTGCTTATTTTTTTCGTAATCCTACAGCTAAACTGATGAGATTAAGTATGTCCTGGGGAATCTAAACAATTTCAGCATAATAATCGTAACGATCTCAAGTCAGTAAAAACCCTGACAAAAATACACTGTCTGGATGAACAGAGTAGATTACCTCGATTCGGTCACATATATACCCCAACAAACCTGTACGTGACCAGTCGTGCACATATTGCAGTAGTCCAGGACGATAAGCCATCATATTATATTTAAGACAAACGACAACCCTAAAGCTCAACTCGCAAGACAAAGATACAAACTCGGGATATCTGATTTACGATGTGGATCAAATCTTAGTAAGACAGATACAAACAACAGTGTACTGAACCCCGGAGAGGTCAAATCGTTCGATGTGTTATAAACCGAAATGATTGGTTTATCATTGTCAATCAGACAATTATCCATGATGTATTTTAGGGAGGTCAAACTGCTATTTGTTATAATTGTTAAAGGGGAACATCACTCTAGGAAATAGAGACAATTTCATAAAACATGGGTTCTGGAGAGTCATTTCATGATTTTACATCACCTCCAATTATTTGCGATTTCAAATAAATATCAAGTTGATCTTGTGCATAATATAGGGTGTCTTTGTTATGGGCTATTGCATCATGGGAGATAGTGGAAACACATTATTCAATGGTTGAACATTAAATATTCTTGAGTACCCAATATATATATGCACAAGATCAACTTGATGTATCTCTGAAATCGCAAAAAATTGTAGGTGATGTACAATCATGAAATGACTCTCCAGAACACTTACTTATGAAAGTGTCTCAATATCCTTCAGGGGCGTTGCCCTTTCAGCCGACATACGTTTGGATATTAAGCTTAGTTACATTGTCAATATGTGACAAGTAGGGGGGAACCATTCGATTCAGTATCATTACAAGATGAGCCTATTAACCAAGCAAGTGGCGTTTTATCTCACTTCTTATCACTAAGTAGTGCTTGTTGCCAATATTTACAAATGTGATAATGCACTCTTACATTACACCAAAGTCAACAGTTGTAAATGTTTCTCTTGCTCACTGGTACTACTTTCGGGCAATTCAACACTAAAACAAATTCCAGAAATCTTGAGTTAATTTTCATTTTGTAAGTCAAAATCCCACCATCTTTATTTTAACAAAGAACAAGTGTCGTATTTTATTGTGCAACTATTTTTCTCTCTCCTTCCACGATCACTGTAATTCAAAAGTGTAGTTCACAGCGCCTCAGGTTAGTTTCAAGAAGTAAATCATATCAGGCAAAGCTAAGCTCAATGTTATATCAGTTGTTATCAGATTTATTTTGATCTATTATCAGTGACTTTGCAAACAGCTTTAGAGATGCAAACAATGTTTATTATACCCGACTTGCTGGCTCATTAAGTTGGGTTTGTAGCACCTGAACCTCTAGCAGGGGAAACCCGTCATATTATTGCAAACGTTTGAAACGTTTCAAGTGGAGGTAACACATCACTTTACAGTGAACAGGAACTAACACTCGTTTATTTAGCCCTGGATACAAAGGGACTCGACATTTATACTTGTAAAAACTATCCACGAGACGCCATTTTCTTGCAATGCATGACGAGAAGTCACCAACGCCATTTTGTTGCAATGCATGACAGGAAGTCACCGACGCCATTTTCTTGCAATGCATGACGAGAAGTCACCAACGCCATTTTGTTGCAATGCATGACAGGAAGTCGTGGTATACATCTAATACTGATCAGATATGTTTATCACCATGAAAAATGTGTCTGTCATTCCTTGGGCCGGCTTATAAGCCAATTTTGAAATATCTAAATTTTGTATATACTGTGCTTTGTGAAATGCGTTATAGTAGAAAACTATGCTTACCCTGGATCAATCTGTATGCAGGTAATTACATGAACTTTCACCTTTGTAAGTATGAATGTATTTATGAACTGGTTTTCGCACTTTAAAAGATTAAGGGTATCAATTGGGAGTAAATCTTTAAATAGTACATTTTGCAAATTTTTTGTAATGAAATTGTCTTATATCACCATCCCTTGTGAATTCCAAAAACAGACTTCGTGAAGACATACATCAATTATAGATGGTGAACCATAATACTCAGCTTTCAATACTCGCGATCTGCCAAGCAAAACTTTATGTACAACTTACAGTTATATTCTCTTAAAATTCTATTATATTCATTAATAGATTTAAATGTCGTTGTTACTCTCCCTGACAACTGAATGTGGAGAAACTTCCCCTTCTAGTTAAATTTCGTATTCAGCAATTGTAAACTTCAGCTCAAGTCTATATATGTCGTCTGCTCTCGTTTCCCGCCAGAAAAAATGAGTCATACACATTCTATTTCGAAATTGCGTTCCATATCTAGAACGTTTTTCTAAAACGATATCAACTGTTCAAGATTAAATATAAGGGTGTTTACTGTTTTCTTGTTTTTGACTTTCCCTTTCTGTCAGAAAGAAATTCGCAAAGATTATTCAAGTTTTTCATTAACTTGAGAAAAAGCTATGGCCAACACAAGTGAAAAAAAGCAAATATTCGAATAACAGTACTTGAAAAAAAGTTCACTGACGTGCGAAATTAGTCAAAGATTTAAGCCGTTTTATACGCTTTTGCGGCTCATGAATAATTTAACAAGTAGTTAAGCTAAGCTAAGCTGTACATGTATGTATGTATGTATGTATGTATGTATGTATGTATGTATGTATGTATATGTATGTATGAATATACGTATGTACGTACATTACGTACACATACACACACGTATGTACACATACATACATACATACATACAGACAGACAGACAGACAGACAGACAGACAGACAGACATACATACATACATACATACATACATACATACATACATACATACATACATACATACATACATGCATACATGCATATATGGCCACGGGGTTTTTAAACTTCAGACGACTATAGTCTGAACTTTTACCCAAAAAGAATTGAAATTGTTGATTAATTGAGTCTAAGAGAAAAACTGTAGTGGGTGGTATAATGAGCTCAAACATTGTGATTCAATACCGATTGAAAATAATGGGCTCAGAAGAATAAGTCACCATACAGAAAACTATGATGAATAATGTACATGATTTTAGAGTTACTTTCTCCTACATGGGTTTAATGTATGCAAACAGCTGCTTTTGTCTTAATTTATTCATGTGTATACTTTTAACACTGACTAACAGGAAGTCATTAAAATGTTCAGTATGTACAGCAGAATTTACATTAAGTACATTTTCCTATTTCCCTTTTTGGCTGAGCATAATTGTTCACTAAGTCTTTTACCAATCATTCTGTAGTCTTCCTTGCATGAAAGCTTTTAAAGTAACAGGAAACATCTCTAGTCAGAACAACGTCCATTTTGTAATATTTGAATTATCTATTGAACATTTATATTTTCTTAGACACGTCCATTATTTGTGAATTTATGTCAAAAGAACTGAATGGAAAAGACGTCGAGTATTTGAAAATGATTAGAGTGCATTGCTGCACATAGTTCTTTTGTTGGTAGAACAACCGATTCTATTTACTATTGGCATATCATTTTTCACGAAAATAAATGAGCACTTCAGCGGCTATGATTAAGGAAGTACACATTTGTTCAGAATGGAAAAACGGTAGTGGAGGAGCTAGGGACGCATTTGTGTTCGACATTGTCTTAGAAACAACATGGGAGGAGATTTCAGAGTGGTGGCGACTTAATTAACAGCCAGCCTGCCTAGCCTAGCCTAGCTGCGGGTCAACGTTCTGTGCTGATTTGGCGCCTGATGTGAAAGCTGGAGTCAGACAGACAGACAGACAGGCAGACAGGCAGGCAGGCAGGCAGACAGACAGACAGACAGACAGACAGACAGACAGACAGACAGACAGACAGAGAAGCATAGTTACTAACAGTGAAGTCTTTAGGCGGGAAATTTCCAGCAGACGACAGACAGACAGACAGAGAAGCATAGTTACTAACAGTGAAGTCTTTAGGCGGGAAATTTCCAGCAGACGACAAAGGAAACTCGTGCTCAAACTTGCAATAACTGAATTCCTCAAGTCGACGTTTGAATCAAAAAGCACGTTATTTCCACCTAGATGTTACTCTTATTATTTATAATTTCCAACACACGGAACATTGTCAAATAGACCCGAGCAGAAACTTACAATCATGACTTCCTTACGTCCAGTTGTGAATGAAAAAGCACGTTATTTCCATGTGGATGTGACTCTTATCATTTTCTTGAGGGAAATCCCGAGCAGACGGTAAACGAGGGTCAATCGAGCGCAATCTTGACAACTTTCATTTCAATTGCTTACATCTATTTTTTTATAATCACGCAAGGCACGTAGTTTCTGTGTTGGGGTGAGTTTTATCATATTCAGTAAGATAGCTCTGGGATTTCGCGAAAATGATACAGTCTCCGCCTAAAGCGTTGAACTCCAGAATCAGACTGTAACGAAGATTAAATCACGATGAGCAGGTAGTATTCACTGACTGCATGATTTTTTTAAAACCTTATTGCATGTATTCTTCCCACTGCTTTTTTAATTCGTGTGTGACCGATAGAGAATGAATCCAAACCTGACAGAAGATCTTCCTAGTCACGACAAACTATACCTGACGAACTCCCGCTCATAAACCTTTAACGCACGTCTAGTCTGAATTTAGTAGACTCTTGCGATTAATGATAAAAGTAAGCTTTTATGAATAAAGGACTAGTAACCTTGCAATCATACTCAATTATTTAGTCTGCAAGTTTTAAAAAACACATTCAAAATTCTTAGAAAGAAACCAACCAATCCAGATAAGGGTTAAATGTCACATCATATACAACCAACCAATCAAAGCTTTTGGTTTTCATCTCGTGAAGCACATGCACAGACCCAACAGATGCGTCTCACATTCTGTACGTCTAACAGTGTTTTCTTTCTTTGAGACGTTCACCTGTCAGGACTGATTGGACTTTGAGAAACCCATACTGTCAGACTGTCACTGTGAATGATAAAAGATAATAGAAACGCATCCTAAAGGGAATATTACTTTTTACATTTGGTTATTTTCTTCTTAGTTTGACATCCGGGTTATCATTCTGATGTTTGTTCCTTAGGAATATTACTTTTTGCCATTTTGTCACTGTCACTAAATGAAAGTCTGAGGTAATGCAAACATAATCTACGTCTGTCAGTTTTTCATTTACGTTTCCTCGCAGCAAGTGGTGAACGTAGGAAAGGGTTTCTAGGAACTTAAATATCCAACAGCATTGATCAAATCTATTTTTCGTCATCAATGTATTGAACTGAAAGCAAGACGATCTCAGTTTTCTGGGACGACATAGAAATTGAAAGATGCATTCATAATACGACGTTATGATCGTATGTTACTTTTCTTTTCTCAAAATTAAACAAAATGTACATTCGTCTACCATGGCACACCTTGAGGATACTGGTCCGGCTTGAGGCGCATTATATCAACGAAGCATAATATCCTTACAATCCCTCCCTTAGTAGTCTGAATACATGCAATGTTTTAATACGGGATGATGACAAGCCTGAATAACACTGGATATATATATATATATATATATATATATATATATATATATATATATATATATATATATATATATATATATATATATATATTATACATATATAAGGGAATCGTTGTACAACATCTAATTTATAAAGAAGATACAACAATCGTGTTTACTTTCTAAAGAACACCTCTCTACAAGTTCAAGGTTGCATATATTATATATACATCTCATTTCTTAGCAAAACATTCACAGGATGCATGTATATGGGATGGTTTCCTTTCATACTTTCATACAAGTTCTTCTGAACCCTGTAATATGTTGGGTAAAGGCCGTTTCTGACCTCACATACAGAAAATGTAAGGTTTTAAGTTGTCGTGCCGTGTCATGTCGTATCATTTGATTGAAACCTAGTTAATGAGTGATGATATGATATTCATGACGTCATACATTCTTTGATTTCGAAGAACGAGAGATATTTACGAATACACTAATACTTGGGTTCACTGTTTACAAGTTATGGAGTATTGAAATAAGCGTTGAAGACCACTTGAATAATCGAAGCTCGATACATCTTTTTGGAGACACAGTCCTCAAATGTCAATATTTTAAAATTTTTATGTTTACACCTAATCTTTGGGAAGGGATTTCCAGCTCTGGAACGTATCTGGTGTTTATTCAGTAGGTTATACAACTCAAGATATGTTTGAATTTTTTCAATACAAAATAGAATTTTTTAAAAACTCAAAAAGTCGTGTTTAGTTTCCTAGGAGCGCTACTTGGAAATAAAAGGTTGCACACACACACACACACACACACACACACACACACACACACACACACACACACAAATATATATATATATATATATATATATATATATATATATATATATATATATATATATATATATATATATATATATATATATATATATATATATATATATATATATATATATATATATATATATATCTGGGATTCGATTCGCTAAAAAAGTTAAGAATGAGTTAGTTTGTGGTATAATTTATAATTTTACAAAATACGTTCTGTCATCAATGTGATAATTTTCAATCACCTAGAGGAAATATATTTACAATGATTTTGTGTGGGGGAGGCGTTCACAAAAACATCTATCGTTAAGAACGTTCTATTTAATTTTTTTGTTGAACTTGCATGAAATAATGCTTTAGACGATAACCAGCTTATTAATAAGGCAAATTTAATTAAATGTAACGAACACTTTATGCATGTTTAGTTTCTCTCAGGATATTTTACTAGCCAGATGTTCAGGTCAAAGGTTAAATGATGTCAGATTGAATTTGTATTCCTATTTCTCCACTTATTCATGTTATTATTGCTAGATTTTCTGTGCTATTATGGTCAATTCAACTTGTTTACATGTATCATGTAATTTCGCAGACTATATACGTGAGAAAATTCCTTAAGAATGGCCTTTTAAACATGCACTAGCTCCAACTAGGACATTTTTTTCATCAAATAATCAAGAGGTATATTCACTAAAAACGGGTCAATTACTTATAAAAAGACGTTGTATCTGTTAATTAGAGGTCAATATTATCTGTAGGTAGTATAGAAGGATTACATTTTGAGCGAAAGCTTGGTCTTGAATCTGTCACTATGTTAAAACTGTGCTAGTTGTAACTGGCGTATCATTTTTCGATCAGACAACCACGATATATTCACTGAAATTGTTAACATACCAATAATTAGACACTGTACATGTTAATCTGTGGTTGATATTAACCATAAGCAGTACAGAAACAGGTTGAAATCGTGATCTTCGTTGAGGACGATGAGTGTTTAATAGGTGCGAACCCAAAAATCTATATGTCATGATTTGATTTAATATCGTGTATACAGCTACACGACACACACGTTTACCCACAGGTCATGTAATACTATCACAGAATGCCATGACTTATGAGTGCAAATGTGGCATACTCAGGGTATTTGCCCGAGTGCTTGCAGTGTTCTCTGTGCCCGCAGCAGAAAACACAGCAAGCACTAGTGCAAATACCCCTAAGTACCCACACTGGAACTCACTAGCCATGGGGTTCTGTTATCATTACATAATAATTATGTTTATCTCACAAATGCGGCAAATTGCGTTAAAAACCAAACAAATCATACAGTGCGATTTCGTGTGTAGCAAACGATCGCGTCCTCATTTGATTTGCAATAATGTTTTTGGTATTGCGCTGCCGTGAAAATACCACTAGTATTCGCGCTCACCAGTGCAAGTACGCGTAATACCTGGTACATATGTAATAATGTTCAGGGTGTGCGATATTAGGAATAAGTTATTGTAGGTAACAAAATATTTTTTAAATAGTTGCAGTTGCAGCTAGTGCAGCTTTAAAGGGGTGCACTACACACCTACCATGTTTGATATTTTGGTGAAGAAATCATATGTGCACATGAATAGTTTAAACAAATAAATTTAAACTGCACCAAAATTCTTGGATAATTCCTAGCTTTAAACCTGAGTCCCCAGGTCCCTAAGGTCACATTGTTTATTCAAATGTTTGAATTCAAAATGTTTTGTTGATATTTAAGGAATTCATCTGCTTGTTTTAGTTTTTAAATGCAAAGTGAATTAAATATGTTTTAATATTATATAATGTGATATGTAAAGTGAAAGAGAAAATTGCAAAATGAACGAAATTGTAATTATTTTTCTCTACAGAATTACGTCATTCGATCAGCCATACGTTATTTCGATCGAATGTTGGTGTTGTTTAAATTGTGCTATTTTTGTACCAATTGTTATCTATGTTGACGAGTGAAAAAAACATCAATTCATTTATATTTCAAGAGTTTCTTGCAATTTATTTAAGTATTTATTGCCTTGAACCCAAGTCCCTACGATTCAATTGTACCCAATCATTTGCAACCTGGCCCCATTTCGTAAGACTGCGCGTTCCTTACATTGGTAATCAATAAGCTTGCTTCAATATGAAATATGATTTAATATATTTTAATGTGATTTTAATATTGTTGCTAATATTTTTCTGAAGAATATTTTGTAATGTTAAAGTGTATATTTCAAAACTATTTAGAAATATTCACTTTGCTGTCATAATTTTATATTTTTAATATGATAGTCGGTTGATGAATAATATAGCACTTTACATTTCCATGAACAAAATTTCGAATGACTAATTGTCGCTGCAGATATCTTTAAAATGTTAGAATCTTAGCAATGGATGGAATATGAATACATTATCCTGAACATGCAAATAACAAAGTGAAACTGACAATGTACGGGAATGAAAACAGCACCCCGTTGAATTGTGCCACAAACATGAACGATGATATGCGGTTGATACTGATAACGTGAGACAGCTGTGAAATGGACACGTAGAAATATACACTAGCCATCCTGATTGGAACGGAAAGTTGAGAAAAAGAGAAAATAGCTTCTGTTTTTCTCTATTCAGCAACCGTAGACACAAACCATCAAGTGGTGAGTTAAAAAGCAGCAAAATCAATAACATACATTTGATGTCAATTACTCCGTACTGTTGTGTGTCCTTGGTTTAACGAAGGATGCGTTCCCTCAAATTGGCGGCGCCTAACGGCCTTGCAGTCCGCCAAAAAGATATCAAACGACTCGTTCCTATTAAGCAGGTCACTGTAGTAGAATTAAAAAATAAAATAAAATAAAATCGTGGAAAATCCAACATGCATTGTACTTGAATCATAAGTGTGTACACGTTTTGTGTGGGCATATTGCATGACGTAGATATCAAAGTACAGCTGAGCTCCGACGATGAACAATCGTCGTCTTCTCATCCTGAGGTTGTTTCCATGGAGATAATGGACAAATAGAGAGAATTTTATATTCCTGACTTTCTGTTGCTATGGCAACAGCTAGAAGGTCGACGTGATAAGCGATGTCAATATAACGATATTTCATTATCCCTTTAATAACATCATTACAGTGTAATGAATATTCTGTAAAAGGGAATTTTCAAGTTTACCTTAGTTTTAATAATTAATTATCATTGATGACTAGAATACTAATGACTTTACCATTAACATCACAAATTAATGAATAAATTATCGGCAATGAAAGCAAACATTGCAAACTTATGACTTAATAATAAGAAGGTAATTATCAGTTGATCACATTGTAGATGACAGTGATCAGAATTGCTACAATCACAATGGCAGGAACACGATTGAAAACGACATCACTAATTTACATATTATTATGACGTCATGGACTATTAATTTGCCCCCGCATTCAATCTCAATCTTTGTGAAAGGAGTTTCTTACTGATGCACTGGATTCCGATAACCATTATCATGATATTTCGAAAGTGATTTCTATATCTAGTTCATTTCTTTCTTAAACTCCCGTTCGATCAAATTCTTACGATTGTGTTATTACTGTTGTCCTGGGATACAGGGAGTGGGGGTGTCCCGGGGGTGTCTGGCCTATTCCGAATCGAATCACATACACACATTAATGGATATGGGCAGTTGAGATCAACGTAATTAAATGGATATTTACTGAGTCAATACGTGCGTTGATTGAACAACCTTGCAAAACAACTTGACCTTACACTTTCAATGCAAAAAACATGGTGACAATTTCTTTAAAAAGATCAACTTTAAAGTGACCATACGGATGAGGATACAGTATTTATTTTTTATTTTTTATATATAATACAATTTTATCATGCCTTCCTAATTAAAAAATCAATGTGAAACAACATAGACAAAGTATGTGTTTGTAACGCCATACATTGCAAAAAAAATATTAAAACGTGTGACATGTTTGTTATTGTAAGTGCAATAATAAACACAATGTTTTGCCATTTGTACATACATACATACATACATACATACATACATACATACATACATATGGTATTTAATGTATATTTTCTTGATTATAATAGATGTTCAAATGGTCTGCTTAGTGTGTGTATTACACATATACATTATATATATATATATATATTATATATATATATATATATATATATATATATATATATATATATATATATATATATATATATATATATATATATATATATATATATATATAGTTTTTGTAGTACTGGAACTCTTTCTTGGGTGTAACTCGGAGTTTCACGCATATTGCGATCATCAGACACGCATATTGCGATCTGATGATCGCAATATGCGTGAAACTCCGAGTTACACCCAAGAAAGAGTTCCAGTACTACAAAAACTATTACGCTCTGCCACTGCGGTATAGAGCACTGTCTTAGCAGATTGATACTCACCGAGTTATATATATATATATATATATATATATATATATATATATATATATATATATATATATATATATATATATATATATATATATATATATATATATATAACAGATGGGTTGGGGAATCAAACGAAAGGAGAGACAATGATACCAAGTTATCTGATTTACTTAAATGAACGCAATGTTGACAACCCACGCACAACGGTTATCTAACTTATCGTCCATTCCACTGTAGATAAAATTGGTATTGCTACACATCTGAATAAAACGAAGTGCTGTAGAAGTGTCTTGATTCAGGTCGTCTTCACATGAGACAAGTACAAGGTTCGTGCGTGGAATACATCATAAAACGTATGTTCTAATCTATGTCTAATTGTTTTATGAACTTGATTATAAATGACGGCTTTGAACTGAAGTTGGGTGAAGGTCACAGCGCGAGAGCACGTAATTCCAGAAAGGGGCCGTTTCAGAAACGTTATATTTCTCTTTCTTAATATTCTTCTTGGAAAAAAAATTTCAACAAGGTGCCGCTATATAAAATTGATAACGATTCTAGGCAGAATTTATCATATTATCTGGTTGCGATATTTTTCTGTGAATAATCCTGTTTTTTTCTGTATCCTCTTTATCTCTTTCTACTAACGTCTTTTAAGAATGACAAGAAAAATCATTCATTTTATGGATTTTTTTTAATGTTTAGACAATATGATTTCGCGGCAACACTGAGTTCTTAATTCTACCGATGCGGCACACAGTCACATTAGCAGAGTTCCTATTTACACGGTAAATGACATTATCGCCATTAGCACGTCAGAAAGGCTGATAAATTTGCATATTAATTACAGCCGAGTTTAGAAGCCATATGATCACAAAGCTAATCCCCTTGATAAATCATATAATGCGCCAATAATACCCTTTATCTCAATGAAGTATCATGCTAAATATTTTATCTATTTTTACCCCTTGTTTTTGCTATTTTTCACGATGATCGTACTACATACGACCTAAAAGCTATTGTGTGTTCATATTGTTAGCATATTGAATGATGTCACCGCTACACTACATGGACAAAGATATTCAGTGCACTCTGCTACGTGCACAAACCTGAAACGCAATATTAAGTGTACAAAGATAGCAAATGATATTTCTTTTTTTACCTGGAATTTCCTCGGGAATTCTTCTCGACGGCTCGAGTGTGCTTGAAAAATATCAGTTGTGAGAAGGTGGGCAGTAACTGCCGTCTATGGCCTAATATTACAGTACGACGCAAATTAAACCACAGCGCCTATACATAGTACCGACTGACTCAAGCCTAGACGATGCACTGGAAATCAACCTTTGTAACGTCTTATACGCTGCAAATCGATTAGTTCTGCTTCAAATGAGACGACACCATTGTTTGTCAGGGGTGGTTAGCGTTCTGTAAGATGAGCCTACAATCCTCTCCATATTTAAACAGTGACACCTATCAGCGCCGCGGATTAAAAACGTACGAAGGCATAGCCAGAGAGGCTTGTGTATAATTTCTTGCGAGGGGAATTGATGTATTATTTATGTGTTCCATGGACGATTTTAATTGAGAAGCGATTGGGGACTAAATAACAATGGCATTAAAAATACACCATTCTTCCGAATTACGTCATTATAGTTTTCATTAATTCATTCATAGATTATTCTTTCAGTAATTCATAATATCCTTTCCACTAATTTTGGCAGGTTTATAGATGCATGCATGTATGTATGTATGTATGTATGTATGTATGTATGTATGTATGTATGTATGTTTGTATGTGTGTATGTGTGTATGTATGTGTGTATGTATGTATGTATGTGTGTATGTATGTATGTATGTATGTATGTATGTATGTATGTATGTATGTATGTATGTATGTATGTATGTATGTATGTATGTGTGTGCATGTATGTATGTATGTATGTATGTATGTATGCATGTATGTATGTATGTATGTATGTATGTATGTATGTATGTATGTGTGTGTGTGTGTTTATGGATGGATAGATGGATGGATGTAAATGAAAGAATTTGACAATCATATTAAAGTGTCAATGTCATTTCAAATCGTATGTACGGTGAACAGATAAACATATCCGTAATATATTTGCAAATAGTTAAATAGATTAACCTATTGATACAGATAACAAAGATTTATACCAGTAAGTTTGAACCAGAATGGTTTATGAAAACAAATAAACACGTTATCAATTTATTAAAATTATGCTGTGTAAATTCTTTTATTTTGAAATCTGCATGCATATAAAAATCTTGCGAATCCATCTACATCCGGAAAGGTTTCTGTTAATAAAGAATCTTCGAACGAGGTTGAGGAAGGTGCTGTTACGCACACAGTCAAGTATTTGTATCGAACAAATATTAGGTTTTTAGTGATGTACTAGATTGATATTTGCGATGCCTAGAATCAGGTGGTTAGGGACTGTGTAAAATTCTCACATAAGCTAAACAAACGAAACTCGTCCGATTCTACTTCAGACCTACATGTACCCTGACCACTGAACGTAAATTTACAACAACAAAAAAAGTGAAGGGTGGGTTCCCTGTCATAACGATAATCGCTGCACAATGTCCCAGCCAGTCAGTATAAGGGATCAAACTACCAAGCAGTTTCAGAGAATTATTTACCTTCACAATCTGCTCTTTATCTACCATTAAATTGCCACTGCTAGAAATTTGTTTGTAATCCTCTACATTGTTCTATTTGATGGCACATTTGACTTGTTAGGCAAAAAAAAAATATATCTGGTTCTGGTCTCTTTTTTTGATAATTTTTGCTTTCCCGTTCCTTATTTATTCCTGATATCAGGAGAACAAGCAGCCGAAATCTACCCTACATGCCAAGACTGCTTAAATACAAGGCCTAAACTGCTTCGAAGAAAAAGGAAGTTTTTCAAGAAATAAATATGATAGAACAGAGTATGTAAAGTGTCAAAAAAATGTATATTTACTAATTTGAAAAAAAATTAGGAAAAAAAATCGCGTCGTCACACCATTTTAGAAGGTTTACCCTGACCAGAACCAGATATATTTTTTGGGGCCTTAAGTTTGATATATTTGAACATTTCTAGATAAGATTAGAGTATTTCGTAAACCTTTCATTTCTAGCAATTTATTTATTACTATCATAAAGGGACACAAGCTAACATGATAATTTTTTGCTGCATATCTAAAAGGTATTCACAATATTCTGCATACTGAAGTATATTTAATCATCACTTGGAATAGGAAACGTGCAATCCAGACTGAGCATGCTCAGACGCAAAGGAATATGAGATTATATGTGGTTATTGTAATACCAAATCTGGAGCTACCGATAAAATAAACCTCCCACAATGGTCAGGGTGACTATGAATTGATCATTTGTGGTTTAAAACAATGTATCAACATTGTTTACAATACTAATTGAATAGTATTTTATTACAACATTTCCCATGATGCAACATTCAACATGGCGGGTTTGCAAGATGGAAAATGGAACGGAATTTAATGATGGCCGCGAATAGTTACGGATTAAGTACGTGATGTTATAATTATTATTTTGACGTTTTTTTGTGATACCTTGTCAAATACGTTGATAAATTGACAAAACACAATTCCCTAAATGAACGAATGTTGCTTCCGGAGCGTGTTCAACAATTGTAGACAGTCCCTTAACATAACACCAAGTACTTAGTGTTAAAATTTTACAAAAAAAGATCAATACATTACTTTTTGAAGGTCATCTGTTGCCATGGTGATGTTATATCTTATGTAACTGTCTTCCTTGTAAGAATACCTGATATTGTAGTTTGTAGTATGTTGTAATATTCCTTTCTAATGTCGCAATCTATACCTACGATGTTTTGAGGTGATGGCAATTTCCTTAAAACACAATAGCTTTGACTGTATTGAATTTCAATACTATGGCATATTAAGATATAATTTGCAATTTGTTTCAAAGGCTGGAGCAAACGTTATCCGGGTAACCTGGGTGTATTTTTTGTGATAATGCGATCACGAAGTAAATTGTATCTATTTGATTTTCTTACCTAACCTGCAAAAAAACCCGGGGTAGAGTATTAGAACGCTATGCAATACACACGTTTTCAACTGAACTTACAGTAATGTCCAACATGTAAAGTACGTTCACTTTCTACTTTGAGTTGGTAGATGTTTCCTTTTAGCAGTACTGACTGAATTTATGACAGTGGTATTGGTGGGTGGGTGGGTGGGGGTGGGGTGGTGGTGGTTGTGGTATTGGCGGGTTTGTGATGATGATGATGATGATGGTGGTGGTGGTGGTGGTGGTGGTGGTGGTGGTGGTGGTGTAATGGTGGGGTGGGGGTGGGGTCATGATCATTATGAAATAATGAGAATAAAGATGGAATAAAGATGTAGAATCACTAGACCTTGAAATCCCACTTTCAAGTTATCACCATGACCTCGACCTTCATCTTAAAGTTTTAACTTGACTCTACCAACCTCTGAGCACACAACCTTGACAGATATCTCGGGCTGCTGTCGTGATCGGTCAATTCTCAAGAGGTATGAAAAGGCGACGAAACAAACAACATGAACAGTATTTGTGAAAAAGTACATTTTGTGACCTGACAATATGCAGTTTATATCGTCAAGGTCAAAGTCAAGGTCATTGACCGAGGAATGTTAGTGTCCTCGTTTTGGCAATGGTGTTTACATACTTGTAAGGAAATACTATAGAAACCTATTTTTCAGCATATCTAGAGATACAAACCAAAAGTATTGTTGCTACATGTTGATATTGTTAGCTGTTGAGTGGACGTTGGTTTGAATGTACTCACAGTATGGTGGTCTTTCTGATGTCTTTATTATCTTGCAGTGTACATTTTGGGGACTTCCGGTGTTTCACACTATCTTGATTATAGAATATTGACATGGAGTCAAAATGGTTGAAGCAGTTGGTTTGGAATCTGCAGGTTCGAGTCCCGTTGCTGCCGTTTGTTCATGAATAGCTTAAGTCCTTGGAACCACGATTGTGCTCCAGTCAACCCAGCTGTATAATTCGGGACATAGTATAGATTTAGGTCTTTGCTCGGGATAATCATAACTCGACCCTCATGAAAAGAGGCATTTACCTATGAGGCTATCGAGTCTAAATAAATTTTATTATCATTATTATTACAGGGTGATTATAATTTCATACAACAAAGACACCCCTTTCGCCCATGCACTTGTGTAATCTACCATTAAACAACAATAGTTTCGGTTGTGTCTTTCTAAATTTGTAGTAAGCTGAAACCTCGGTTTCCGCAGTAGTACAACGTCATCGTTAACAAGCGTATGACAGGCAAAATTTTCGTATGTGGCTGATATAATGAGTCATTCCTCGCTGAAGAATTTCAGTGGCGCGCGATCTTGAAAACAAAATAATTAACATGCATGTTTTTATCAATGTTGTCACGTGTCACCTTAATTTTGTTAGATAAATATATCGAACTCAAAAGCTAAGAAAGAAAAACATTCTTAAATGGTGAGCATTTATTTACCAAAATGTATACAGTCTCATGTCGTTGTCACTCGAAAGTTTCCCTTAGGCAACCGGATGATTTCTCGCGAGGAACACTCGATTTTTTCACCGATGATTCGACAATTATGTGTTGCATCACAGATCCCGGACGTAGAATTGTAAATGTCAAACATGCTTCCCGTTTCAATCTAAGTATCAGTTTTCGATTCCTTTGATACCCCGAGGTCTTTCATGTTTGCAGAGTCACTATAGTTTCAGCGGGATATATACCGAGTTGTAATAACCTCCTTGAGGCTTAAAGACATAAAAGTTTTCCGATCGCTAAACACAAGAAAAGTTATCCTATTAAATCAAACAGAGTATCACTTGCACATCTTACAGCGTTTTATGCGTGTAACACAGTGTACAGTCGGGTGTATTTGGGAATCACATAAACTGTGCAAATACACGTTAGTTTATTTGAAATGGCTGAACAAGAATTCAAAAGATTTGCTTTGGCTCAAGAGGTACATCTTTTGTACGGTTATACAGGACTTAACAAAGTACTCGTGATGTAACTGAAACTTGAATTGCTGTTGAAGCCAGTTTCCGTCGCAAACATGCACAAACGTATGAATCAAGCTATTGGCAACCTACGACATCCATAAACTAAAATTATTTTCCAACATACTGACATACGCTTTGAGTCGATTAATGAAATCACACTCAAGGTAGGGCGGTATCTCTGATAGCACATTTTAACAAGTTACGACACATTCAACCTAATTCAGTGTTCACAATATATGTATTACCTGGGTTGCCAATATTTTGTGTGTGTAAGTTTGTGTTTATGTTAGTTTGCTGATAGCTTGTTATCCGCAGTAATATATTTTTTATGCGATCACTTTTAGAGCCATTTATATACCAATCCACAAAGAAGGACCATGTTAACTTACACCTCTCTCAAACTAAACAAGATAGGTAAGATTTTTCCCAAAAAGTAAAATAATTTGAATAAAGATTTTAGGCCACTAGATTTTAGGTTTAAAGTGTCAAAGGCTGTAACTGAGATCTGAGATTCCTTTTTCGGATACATCAGTGAACAAAATATTTATACATAATAAACTGTTAAATTTATTAGCAGCAAATAGGCGTTGTAGAGGTTTCTTGGTGATCATGCAACATAACACTGCACCAACAAAGAAAAAGCAGACGTGTGGTGATACATATAAAAGTCTGTCTATTTTGTTGACGCTATACTTTGAAACCTTTTATGTTACCTATGCGTCAATGGGTCTGCCTCTGTCGAGTACCAACTCTATACTGCTACGCCAACGTAAGTAATTAGACAGGGATTGTTTTACCAGGCGGTCTCGACAACGGTATACGGATTTATAGGTTCTCGTGAGATTGAGCTGACAGTAATTGGCATACAAGTCTTTTTGTTTGTCTTTCTGTCTGAGCATCTATACGCTGCCAGTTATGTTTTATTTCCCCCGGGTAGAAACTCTCAATTTCTGTCAGTTGTCTTTATGTTTCTTAGAAACCGAATACAGCAAAAACAAAAACTTCAACAGACGAAGGATACTGCTCAGATAGACTTAGATTGTTTACTTTCAGCCGTAGTCTTAAGGCGGTATTACAAACACTAGCATGCTATGTCAATAATCGCTGGGTATCTCGTATGTCTGTATTTTATAATTTAACATTGTCATTCTCAGATGCAGTTTTATTTATGTATATTACCTAGCCAATTGCCTAAATAAATACATGTATGAAGTCTTTAATTTCGAAAATTTCCAAATTAGCCAACACGCACATTACACACACACAAACAGACATACATACACATGCATGCATACATGCGTGCAAGCGCGCACGCACGCATGCATAGATGCATACATACATACATACATACATACATACATACATACATACATACATACATACATACATACATACATACATGTACATACATGTACATACATACACACATACACACACATACATACATACATACATACATACATACATACATACATACATACATACATACATACACACATACATACATACATGCACACATACATGCATACATACATACATACATACATACATACATACATACATACATACATACGTACGTACATACATACATACATACATACATACATACGTACGTACATACATACATACTCTGATGAATGCTGTTTCTTTTC